>NW_025765578.1:0-140944 GCF_003918875.1 Haliotis rubra | reverse complement strand
TAAATTTATAGCTACAAAAAGAACGTGATGTTGTTAAACGGTCAGCCAGAGAGCTTAAGGGAAAAAACCTTACAGAGTAGTTGAGCAATTTCCGCCAGAGATTTCTGACTACAGAAATGATGTGTTGATGCCGTTATATCGAGCTACACGAAACGAAGGTAAAAGCCCTTCTATTGTCGTGGATAAGTTGTACATAAACAATCAACTTCAAAACGCCACCTGTCCCACCCCGCCTCAACTCACCGAAGAGCATTCTGGCTCATCAATCCCAGCAACATTAGGGATACGTGAGTGGACAAGAGACATCTCAACGCAGAACCGTAGCGGATGCATGCCTTCAACCAGAATCCATAAACACCGTCAGCGTCCGTTGCACAAGTTACAGTGGACAAAATATATATCAAATGAAAGTGAAACTGTAACAAATAATGATGATAATACTATGCACAGACAATGTGATTATCAGCATTTGAATGTATACTGAATCTAAATGTGTGTGGCTTAAGAGAGCGACTAGACTACCCCAGAATTTGTGAGACTTGTTTTCCAATACAGACATATTATGTTTTCAAGAGACCAAAACAGATAGTTTAGACTATATCAAGATTGATGGTTACGAGGTTTATTGTTAACACAGAAGCTGTACGTGGCGACGTTCAGGTGGACTAGCCTTAGCAGTACGTGTGATGTCATTGGTCACATGTCATTATTAGATCTTGAAGTTGATGACGTTCTTTGGTTCCAAATATCCAAAAGTTATTTAGTGTAGAACAGGATCTTGTTGTCGGCGTCACTTATATACCACCTGAACCCTCAAGTTTTTTACGTGATGATACGTTTGATAATATAGAAAAAAATATATACTAGAGAGCTTTCACGTATTCGGAATATTTAATACTTCTGGGAGATTTTAACGCCAGAACGTCATATGTATTAGAATACCATAATGTTGATGAATTCCTATCAAAAGAAACGGGCTTTGATGAAAACGTAGATTTAGACCCAGAGCTTGTTTTAGACGGCTTACATTTACCACGTGAAAGAGCTACTATGGACAAAGGTAAGATGAATAATCACGGCACGAAACTACTGGAGTTTTGCCAAGAAATTGATTTATTTGTATGTAATGGGCGTATTGGCTGTGATAAGGGTATAGGCAAGGCTACATGTAAAGACAAAAGTGTCATAGATTATAATGTCGTTGCTCATCCTAGGCTTGATTTTTATATAACTCATTTGATGTTGTTGATTTCTCACCCCTCTACACTGATGTTCACTCCCCACTTACATTTTTTTCATAAAAAGAAGATATTACTCCTAAACCTAATGATAAACTTATGAATGTTAACACCAACAATTATGATACACACGAAACACATAAGCGTTTCATTCCTGATAAAGCTAACGACTTTCTTTCTTCCATCAACTTAGAATGTTTTAATGAACTGTCGAGTGAGGTTGATTTGGTTTTACAGGGTCATGGTGACCCGGTTGAAGAAGTCAACTGCATAGCTAATGAGGTCACGCACGTGCTTTGCACGTGAGGCGTTTGGGGTTAAACAACAGTATGTAGGTCATAATCTTTCCACCCCTATTCCAAAGAAAAGGAAATCTTGGTTTAACAGTAAATGCAAGATATAGAAAATATTACACTAGGACAAGACAAAAACAGAAAAATATAAATCGCACTTGACAAGTTTCTTATAAATTCCATTCAAAAGAGTATAAAAAGTGTATGAACACTCAACTTAAAACATATAGAACCAACATCTCGTCTTAACTGAGAAACAATCAGATTTATTCACCAAAGGAATATTGGAAGATAGTCAATCCGAAACATTGTAATGATGATGCAAGCAGATATCCCGCTGTTGAAGGCTTTTATAATTTTTTCAAAGATCTTAATGATTCTAATATTCAAACTCAATCCAGTAATCCAGTGCAAGAAAAAGGAGATGAAAAAGACCCTAACTCTTACAGACCAATCGGACTATTTTTGCAGTCACTCTGGAGTAAGACAAAGAGAAAACTTGTCACCGGTACGGTAATGTTTATATAATAGCACTATTCGAACAATACAAAATATAAACAGGCTATATACCGCCAGCAACTGAAGGTAGATCACCATGGGGATTAACGATACTTTTACTACCTGCAAGAACCATAGATGAACTTACATGGCGATTGTGCACAAATTTAGCCATCGCTTTAAAAACACAAATATCCTACGATTATAAACATGCTATATCTAAATTTACTTCAAATATTATGAGACTTACGTACCCACTCAAGAAGACAATAATTTTACTCAGTCTGGTCATCCTCCAAACTGTGTAGAATGGAATACCTCCAGCTACCAACAACGTCATTAAGAACATAATGGAGTCCTTGTATCAATACATCTTCAAGACAAAACGATTTAATAAATTATTCGATCGAGGCCAATATATGCACACAGTTAATGAAATGTATCTGCCAGCTCAAGGTTCATAAGCACGTACTATGCACATTTATCCCACCTCATATACTCGACAAAAATACTTAGGGATATATGTAAATTTTCAAATTATGAATAATGATCTATTTATTCATTGACACACTGATAAAATATCAATCATAAAAATACCAATATTCCTAACGTAATTTGTCCAGTATAATTTAACTCCAAAATATTTGAGTAATCTCGTCCCTCCTAAGGTATCTTACACTACAAACAACAATGTCCGAGACCGTTTGAAACTCCAAAGTATCGATTGTAAAAGTGCAAATTATGCCAAGTCATTACAGTAAAATTGTGGAATTCTTTGGCTACAGATCACAGAGAATCGTCTACCTTGGGTAGTTTTAAAAAAACTGATTAATGTGTCAAATAATAATAGTCCCAACTACTTAGATTTAAACTCTGGATCAAGATTTTGTCAGATTATCCATTCACGCCTCAGGCTCGGTTGCAGCGAACTAAACGCACATAAATATGAACGATTTAGATATTCAACTCCCACTTGTTCTTGTAGCTACTGTTGCGAGGATCCAGTGCACTATTTCTTTCGTGCGTTTATTACACCGACATAAGAAAACATGTACTTCTACGCTAAAGGATATGACATCAAATCAAGACTATACGGCCACGCTAACGGATCTACTAAAGACAATCTTGAATTATTAGAATCTGTCCATTCTTTCATTGTATTGTCAGGTAGATTTGTGTTGTAAGTAGCAAAGACGAAATTGCACAAACTATTACTTCCCGACACTAATTGTTCTAATGTTATAAGCAGCTAAATTTACTGTTATCGATTGTTACATTTCCAGAATGCTATTCTTTGTTTGTTAATAGCATGCTTTTCTCATCATGATATGATTGTTATATTTATAATTTATTTGTATTCCGGAGAGGTATTCAGATAAGCAACATACTGCTTGTTTAGCAATCCGGTTCCACTTTTGGAAATAAATATGTTTAAAGCACATAGGAATAGTAACTTTGACTTTTCTCAAGACGTGCACAGGTTAGTCTGTAAAATACATTTATGTGTGTGCTGTGCTCTTGAAAACCCTTTCAATTGTTTGTATTGCAATTTTGAACATGTGGTTTAAACATATTTATATTCTCAGAGAATCTGGTTTGGTAAACAAGCAAAACATTTCTTTAATTAATACCTCACAAGTGCATATATAATATAATAGAATACACAAGAACTGGATACACAAAAACGACAAATTATATCATATCATAAGTTGTAGCTTTGTGATGGGGGGTATACGGGGTTTTATGCGTCCCATTTTATCCACGGAGCCAAATTGTCGCTGACGCCTCCGGCTCGGTGGATAGAACGGGACGCATAAAACCCCGAACACCCCTCATCACAATGCTACACCGAATTTGTATTACCGAACGTTTAGATCTCTCTTCATGTATACCGGACAAAATTAGTTAGGGATACTGGTATGTTTATCAATGTGTCAGTGAATAAATACATCATTATTCATAATTTCAAAATTTACATATATCCCTAACCTTTTTGTCCAGTATAGTTCTAAGTGCATCAGGATGAAGTGTTTCAAGTGTTAGTGTTTGCTGTTTGGTACAGTTGTCCTAAATGTGACAACAATAGTCGAAAATAGGCAAAATAAATTGTTTGTACATTGTCTGTAAAGTTTTACGTGAGAGACGATATTTAAAACCTCTATGGCAGTTTACCGTAGGTGCAACCTTTTTAGCGATACAGTTAACATGGTCAGTCCAGGAACAATCGTGCTGTAAAGTAAGTCCCAAACGGGGGTTTATGGCTATTAATGTCTTTAATATTACTATCTTTCCTTGTTAAATTTCGTTTTGGGCTGAACTAGGCTGTACAACGAGAAAATTGTATAATATCTGTTTAATTAGGATTAAATGTAACTTGCCATCTGTCATCTGTCAGACTAGGTGTTTAGTCAGATAATAGATTGTCTACCTCTGAACGAATTTCAGGAATATCTCTATAGGAGCAGCAGCTTCAACTGTTTCAGCACTCTCATCATATCATCGTTATGGATTATCGAAGGAAACTGTTAATAGTGGTGGTATGTTTACTATTTATATGTAACAAAACGCCACCATGTTTTTCTACCATGTTCATTGTGTATTTGTTCATCAATTTTATTCATGTACATTCTCTTTGCATTTCTTACCGAGTATATAACTTTATTTCTACTCAATCTAAAATGTGCCCAGTCAGATGATTAATTACGCCTTTTGCGATTTTATGACGGCGATTGCGTGTACTGAATCAATTTACGTACTTCACTATTCATCCAGGGGCATCTCGAGGGCCTTATCGTAACGACTTTATTTGGAATATTTCTATCGCATAATTCAAGAATTGCACCAGTCAAGTCGCTTGCGATACGGTTAATATTTTCAGAGGCAAAGATAACATGCCAATGAAATGTATATAAGGCATTTTTAATTACGCCAAAATCAGCTGGAGTATAATTGTATATTTTCCTCTTGTAATTAATCGATTTTGCAATCGACTCTTTGATAGTGACATATACAGGGCAATGATCACTATACACAGGGTCTAGAACACCCGACGTTACGTAATACAAATGTGGTGGACGGATTGAACCTGACAAAATATTTGAAGAGGGAGACAGCGGTACATGACAAGTATTAACAAAAGATGATACCGGTGGGATATCAACTAACTGTTGGGGTAAGTTACTCATTAACAGTTATGACAGCTACCTGTAGAAGCGTTATATTTGAATTGAATACACGCACTTGCACGTGCATTTCAGTAATGCTGATTACGTGATTACGATTACCTGTGAATGTGAGATGAACACTTCAACATGCATCACTAACTGAAATATATTCGTATATAAGCTAAGTTTAGGTTAAAATATCAGGTGTTCGGAGAAAAGTCCTCGGGAAAAAAGTACAGGTAAAAAATACTAAATTTGCCTAGGCAAATAAATCCTACTTTATTTTTTTATAACAAATGTCAAGAAAAACTTAGATATTCGGGTTTTTAATACTTTATTCAAATACAACTATGTAAATTGACAAAATACATTTGCAGGACTTTTTACTTTTTAATACTGTATTCACATAGGCACTTTCACATACAACAATGTAAATAGAAGTTTACATCCATATAGATGGTTTCTGCATACCTCTCACCTATACAAGTTACTGCGCCTATACAAATGACTATAATTACATGGGAATTTATATACTGTACAAACTAATCGTAATAAAAGCTAGAGTCAGTAAGACAAGTGATAACATGTATCTGAAATGTACATAAAATATCTAATATCAACATATAGTGTTAGAGAAAAAAATTTACGGATACAAAATTGTTTGGATGAAGCCTGATGAAGGCATCACAAAGAACGGTAGTCCTGTCTCCAGAGACCGCAGAGCTCATAGGATTTCCGAGCCGTGACGCGCTGAGTTTTAACATCTCGCTTGTGGGAACCCTGATGGTGAGGTGGTCGTGAGCCTATAACATGCGCAAAAGTATAAGTGTTTTTTAATTGTCGGACACCACAGACCAACACTCTGGTCATACTGACATTAACTACAGATGCTACTGGGCTTAGGATGGTGAAGAATCACCACCAGCCTTCTGAGACGATACAGCATGTGACTAGGTGACCTGTTCATATAGTCAACATATGTTGCAAACCCGCCATATAGCTGGAATATTGTTGGGTGCGGCGTAAACTCAACTCACTCATATGTTGTAAACACTCTGTGTAAAACAATCTAGTTCACTTCTGCTGCTGATACCGGTTAACGTTTTAGTTACGTTTAAGTTTCACATCTGGTTCCTTACCTACTGATTCTGATCGTTTTAGTTTCACAGCTGGTTCCTTACCTACTCATTCTGATCGTTTTAGTTTCACATCTGGTTCCTTACCTACTCATTCTGATCGTTTTAGTTTCACAGCTGGTTCCCTTACCTACTCATTCTGATCGTTTTAGTTTCACATCTGGTTCCTTACCTACCGATTCTGATCGTTTTAGTTTCACAGCTGGTTCCCTTACCTACTCATTCTGATCGTTTTAGTTTCACATCTGGTTCCTTACCTACTCATTCTGATCGTTTTAGTTTCACATCTGGTTCCTTACCTACTCATTCTGATCGTTTTAGTTTCACATCTGGTTCCTTACCTACTCATTCTGATCGTTTTAGTTTCACATCTGGTTCCTTACCTACTCATTCTGATCGTTTTAGTTTCACAGCTGGTTCCCTTACCTACTGATTCTGATCGTTTTAGTTTCACAGCTGGTTCCCTTACCAACTGATTCTGGTTAACGTTTAAGTTTCAACTTGGGAATCAACACTTAACAATTTGAACACAGAAAAGAGTGAGTGAGTGCGTGCGTGCGTGCGTGCGTGTGTCTTCCCTCAAGATGCAGCACCAGTATTGTAGCTAGTTATGGCTAAATGATAAGCATTCATTTATAATACGTGTATGTGATGAAACCGTTAAAATATGTATAAATGTGTCAAACGTTCGGTCTTATATATACATATATTGTCGTCTGGTTGAACTACTACTAAAAGATATTACAGTTTGTTACTGAAGTAAGAGAAAGATGCATGTGAGATAACTTGATATGTGAAGAAAGGCCACCCTTTCCTTTGGATTACGACCAGAGTAACTGTGCATGATTCGGGGGGATATTTCATGTTCTACGAAGATTCACAAACATCCACATAACTCTGCAGGATTTTGGATGCCGGCCCAGGATTCAAACATCGAGGAGATATTCATTGATTCAGTAACCGTTGTAATGTAAATCTAATGTGGCGCACAAGGTGTGAGCCTGGATAGGAAAACACGACTGATTAATTTACGTAATGAACGAATGTTTCATGATGAAACAAAGTATCAAAATTTAAAAAATACATAAAAAAGTATCAAAGTTTCCAAGTTTGTAGAGTACCGGGAAAGTTACCCGGTCACTATGTGTCCTTGTCAGGTTATTGTCATTATCATTATTATTTTCATTCCAACAAGTATGCTTTCTCTTCATTATAGTTTGCAACATCTTATAAAACTCTTTAGTGTGAATTTTACCATTTATGTTGCGTGGATGGTGATTCTAAATTTATTTTCATTTTCTCAAATAAGGACACACTTTTAACATAATAATGAAAGTACATTTACATTTGGTTTAAAATTATAACTTTTATTTCAAAACCGAATTTCATGTGATAGTTTACTGCTGGGACTAGTTTTCATGAATTAATTTTCGAACCTTCGAGTATTATTTTATGGCAGCGACATAACGTCCGTTACACTTCATCGATTTGCAAAATGGTGTGTAGACATCACTGTCTAGATTATTTTGTAGAATATTGTGCAGACTCCTTTGACTTTAGTCATACAGATGGCTGGCACTTATATCAACTGAGATTAGTATACTCTGTTTAACGGCGTGCAGAGTGGAGCGTGGAGTGTGCAGTTGCCAGTCCAAGTCGCCTGTTGCCCCAGCTACAATTCCTTATATGGTAGTTATCACCTTAACTGCCTTTACATTGAGAAAGTGCATGCGTCACACATGACACACATAAATGACTATTGCAAACTGCTAAATGCATACGTGCTTCGTTGCAGTCACAATTCTCGTCAGCGCTGATTGTAGTTTAATGATGATTTATTCGTCTTATACAAGAAGGACACATGTCTTGTCCAAAGAAACCCTGCTTTGACGTGTTTGCATACTTAAACATACTTTTAGGTGAACGTGAATGTGTAGATATGTTCTGTGTAGACATGTTCTGTGCTAAAAAGGAGGCATCAGTGAAGCTATTATATTAGTTGCTTACCACGTTTGAGTCTAGGATTATCCCAACTGTAATACATTCTCCCCTTTGAAATTGTCTTGACTATTGGTAACAAAATCAGACTTCTGCTCTCCCTTTGAAATTTTCAGTGCAGAACTTTTTAACCACTGAATTGACACTGTAGCTTTTAACGCACGTTTAGGTTTTTAACTCAAAGTAAAGGTGATATACCTGACACTGCGAGGGCGTGAGACTCGATGGTGTGGAGTGTAACAGTGTCCCGCCATGTCTCTCTACGGTATACTGTGTGATCTACTAGTGACGCCCATATATCCACGTTTTACTCCAACATGTGGAGTTGCTGTAGGCAGCGTGACAGGTGCACATATTTAACATTCAGTTTTAAATGATCACCACCATCTACTGATTTTCACCTAAGCCGTCAAATAATACCAATGTTATTGCTTAGACTTTCCGAATGTTCTGAAGTAATTCATATCTATAAAATTGTATATAAATATTGTCATTGTAACGCATGAAACTACATTTCAACTTTTGAAACTATGTTCAAAAGATTTATTGGGTAAAAAAGGCTATGTCTGTCATATTATCAGGATTAGTAATTACAAATGATTTGTTGTCACCTTTACAAGTGTTGTAGAAATTGTTGCACGACGATTTCGGGGAATGGAAATTGGTCTTCCTTTATCTGTAACCGACAATAGTGTACGTTACATCACTACAAAAATGACTTGGTTTCCTGAAACCTGGAAACCATCCGTATACTGGGTAATTGGGGAATCCAGTTGGTTTCCATTCACTGAAACTGAGTAACTGAGTTTCCATTTTGGATTCTTTGATTTTGCATTTCTGTAAAGAGGTCTTGTTGGTTTCCATTCCTGAATTTGCAATTGAAGTTTCATTTAATGGAAACCAACATAGAACCAGAATATGTAGTTGCATGTTGGTTTCCTGTGCACTGTTTTGAACTTAGTAACTTACAATTTGCAAGGATTTGGCATGAAGTTGACCATCCTGGCATCCAGTTGGTATCAATTCATTGAAACTGGGTTAGTTTCCTAATAGAATCCATAATGGATACTGTAAACGTATAGTTCCGGCAATGGAAACCAACAAGAAACTATGGTCATGTGTATTCTGTTGGTTTCCATTCCTGACTGACTGACTGAGTTTGGTTTTACGCCGCTTTTAGCAATATTCCAGCAACATCACGGCGGGGGACACCAGAAATGGGCTCCATTCCTGAAACTTAGTTTCGAAGATTAACTACTTTCATATCATATTACATTATCAGTAATTGCGTAGAATAATTATGAGGTCTTAAAATTCAAAATGCATATGCCTGGGGAAGGAATAGCAGATTTACATTTGAAAGATTACGTAATTTGTAAGATTGCTTAGATGAACAAGAAGAAAGGTTACCCCAAATAGTTGTTGACGCATTGGTCAACTTTATATTAACCTGTTTTTGTTGATCCAAGATGTTGAGTGTGTTGAAAGAACTGATATTGTGGGACACCAAATCACTATACTGTTATAATTTTGATATATATGACACATGAAGTGTTTCACTTGTGTACGACAATATGAGATGAACAATCCTCAGTTATCAAATTTTATCATTTATTACAATCTTAATTGTTATCAAATACCAATTATTTATCGTCATTTCATATCATGGGGAATTTTGAAAATCTAAATAGATGGATGATATTCTACGATGAATTGTTGATATCCATGATTCTTATAAATATGTACAACATTATGCACAAATGTGAACCTTCATATGTATTATGGAGCGGCATTAATATAAGCCAATCCTTTTCTTTCTTCTTGAATAGAATAAAATATGTTTAAACCATATTCTACGATGAGTAACGATTTTCACTGTAGTAATGAAAAATCTTAAACGTCAAAAAGTGAAATTTGACGGAAAAATCAGTTTAATTATGTCTGCTTTAGAATGTGAAAGAGTATAAGCATTTAGGAAGTTTACCACAATGAAACTATATGAAACTACATGGAAACCAACTGGAAATAGTGGTTTCCATGTCGTTTCTTCTCAGTTTCAGTGTTCCGGAAACCAACTTATTTTTGTAGTACATTTAGTTCATTACCAACCCGTGCACATAAACAAAATCTCATTCCTGGAGATTATGTTTGGTAAATAACAATCTAAATCAACTCGGCAATGGATGGCCATGACTCCCCTGTGAGTGTTCAGATAGTTATATACGGAACAGAAAAGGAAACTTCACACTGGCAGAAATGAATTATACTGAAAATGGGTAGCACGAGGTAGTTGATATGGTGGCCGAATCGCATCCGTCCATTTAAAGTGTGGTGAGCCAATTCTGGGGTGCATGAAACACGCTCTGTTGTGAAAACGCGAACCTGCACGTGCGCACAATTTCATGTGCCCAACCACCAATATTAAGTGTGCAGAATTTGCTGGTGATTTGACATAACACGTTAACAATCCTTGAGAGATAAAAAGGTTTCTTGCCACGCCTTACAAATGTTGAATGTGAACGTGGAACTCCTCTTGGGTGGTTTGTTTGCAGTTGATGTTGCAAGTGCCATGAGATGCATTAGACGGTCATGTCGTAATCTGAGGGGACGTAGGCAGTAAACGGCTACGACATCTGATCGCCACTGGTCACGACGGCTGAGTGTGACGTCACATGCAGAGGGCAATAACATTCGGCTACGTCTTTTGCGTTATCGTTTTACGACCACAACGTCAACCAGTAAGGCTCAGTTTAGGGGTAGCGTAACTGACCAGACCATACGAAACCGTCTGAGCGCTGTCCATCTTCGTACCTGACGTTCTTATGTTGGGCCGATTCTAACACAAGTAAACTGTAATGAACGTCTACGCTGAGCAGAATTGCACCTGCTGGTGGTTGCAAAATGAGGGTATTGACGTCACGGGGTGGCTTTTGAGATCTCCCAACATCAGTTCCGTCCAACATGCACGGGGTGTAGCCTTGAGCTGGGTGCCATGCTGTGTTCACGGGTGTTATGCAGTCAATGAGACAATTCACCTGGGGAGTACGAGAGGGTGGCTTGCGCGGTACTGAACAAGCTCCAGTACAGATGGCTGGTCCCTGTGAAATAAACATGTGACCCTATCGTACTGTTGTTGACTGTGGAGGGTGCACCAAGCACATCATAATGCCTAATCCTGTTTTACTGTACGCTCATTACGTCCATCAACCATATTTATCCAATAGCAGCACTCTTTACTTCTATGTGGATATCTTAGGAACACAAAGCAACTCGTGTGAAGTTTCTTTTTGCGTTAAGTATACATTGAACCACATAGCAGGTACTACCCGGTACAGTTTCGATAGTTCCAAGTTTCCACGTACCAGAGATAAACCGTAGGTTAATAAGATAACTCCTAATTCAGTAAATCAAGGTGGAGTAGTTTTCAAATTTCAACTTTATTTTATGTGAAGTTTATAAAGAAAATAATTCAATAATATTCTTTCAACACGTGATTAATTCTGTACGTTTTGGACACAAAAGACATGTGCAAGTCTACAACTATGGTGACAATTGCTATCACCAACACTTTATGTGACAGAAATGAATGGCGTCTGGTTCTTCCTATTCACTTTGCATTGAAACCAAAGGGTAAATGCAACAAACAGTTGAATCACTGTCCATTGTGAAATAAGTGTTACTCATTTTTATAAGTACAATCATTCCCTTAAAGCTTTATATCTGAGGGGCTGTGGGGTGGTACAGTGGTTAACGCGTTCACGTGTCACGCCGGACACCCGGATTCGATTCCCCACATGGGTACAATGTGTAAAGCCCACTAGCAGAGATTCGTTATATTTCTCAGAAAAACAAATTGAGATCTGCGTTTGGCGATCAGGGTATGCTTCTGCGCAATGGTTTTCTCACCTGCAGCTATTAAATATCCGACTGGTGGGTACCGCCTGTCGTCAAGTTTGCAAGAACCTCGTTTACAAAAACATACAAATATTGTTTGAAACAGATACTAACGGGATCCACTTCGAACATATTTGTAACCTTTATATTTCACTGACTGCAGCAAAATCTCGAAACTATCGAAAGATCCATGAGGCTGGATTTTTTGTCAATCATTTGATTACCTGCTTCAACTGAGGAATTAGCAATTAATTATCGTCTCTGATTGTGGTGGTACTGGTCATCTAATGATGGTTGTGGTGGGTAACGTGTACCTCTGGTATACGTATTTCTAAACTGTGTGCTGTTGTACCACGTCTTCGACATATACTTCACAGGATTGCCAGGACAAAACCTGAGATCTAATTTACTCGATCTCAAATATGTAAAGCCACGTAACATATACACCCTTGTCTGACATAAATGATTCCTGTTGACCTAGGTTAGTTGTGGTAGCAACTGTTAGAATATGTAATGAAGAAGTAACACTCATTACACAATGGTTAGTGTAGTTTGAAAATCGATGGTATGTTGGAGAAACAGACAGCATTTATGTCTGCTACACGCAGTAGAATGAAGGACCACTTGCTGCAGGACTAATTCACTAATGCCTCTGTAAAGGTTTCATAACTGTTCAAGTGGAGCTGTTAAGGACAAATATGAACTCCGTTGCAGTTTATTATTTTCACTTATGTCAACCTTGCACGTGTTTGTGACAGGTATCTCTGGTGGGCGAGATTTACATCTTTTCCCCTGGTATCATCACTGCTTGATCGTTATTCATTGACAACTGCTCACGATAACGTTGGATGTGTACAACTGACTTTTTGACAGCAATTTGAAATGAATACAGAAAGGATGTTTGTATGGTTTTCAGGTAGGCAACATCAATGGAATTCTCCTCTCATTTCCCTGCTGTTTAAGTGAAGATCCGGGTTAGAAATGATCTTCAGTAACCCATGTTTGTCGTAAGAGGCGACTAACGGGATTGATTCAGACTCGCTGAATTGGTTGACTCATCGGTTCCCAAATGCGTAGTTTGATCCTCATGATATTGGTCACTGGATTGTCTGATCCATACTCGATTATCTACAGACCGCCGCCATATGGCTGAATACTGCTGGGTGCGACGTAAAACTAAACTCACTCACTCATTCAACAATGTCATGTCTGAGACTTGGGCCATTTCCATGTCACCCCAAGAGGCATATTGTTGAAACCATCCCACTGTAGTTCAAGACCACCCCCCTCCCTCACAACAAGCTGACACAAAGACCTCTTATTCTAATCCACTGTATAAATGATATCAGTTTACTCGTACAGCACTGGATTTCTATTTCTTATGGGGAGTATATTTGGCATGTCCCTAATAACTGTTTTGGTCTTGGTCTTAATTTGATTAATGTCGTTTTGAGAAACGCATATTATATAGTTTCTACTTGTGTAAACGTCTTCATCGTGTGTTGACAAGTACATTCGCCCGTACATGCATGTGCAACCCAGCGGGTTTCATTGGATACTTATAATGGTTATGGATGGTTATTATTAATGTAACATTGTGATTACTAGTGAAAATACTGTATCCACGGTGCTCTGATAGCGTGTACATTATAGCATGGTATGAATGGTGCAAGGGAGATTACTCAGGCAATGTTTGGCATACCACACTCGCTGCTCACAGTGCACTGTTAGTGTACCGCGTGTCTTGAACAACAGTTGTACAGTCACAGGAGCAATGTCACTGTATGTTGAAACTGTTGATCGTGGCGAATGATGTAAGGGAGACTACTCCGTCAGGTTGCGCTCCGCTACGCTGGTAGTAACAGTACACAGACCCCTCACATGCGAGGTTCGGCTTTTGTCAGTCAACACTGTCACTGTACCGGACGTATTCTCATGTTCACTGTGTACGGTGCAAGGGAGACTACTATGTGCTCCAAGCATGGTTTACTTTACATGCTGCCTCACCTCACAGCTCAAAACTAGTAATCGAGGGACATTCCCTCAGACATTTTAACTGATCTTTACATTAAATACTACATATTTCGTGTCCATGTTCGAATCCAGCCTATGACGTTTCGAAGACAGTGTTACCCGTGTCTCATGGTGACGTTCAACACATTCCTCGTGTGACGCCATGACGCTCGTATACAGTGTGGCAGTTGACACGGCCTCTAGGTTGTCACAGCTTAAATGTACAAGGAAATAGTTCACTGATACTGAGTTGTACAATTCACATTGGTCATAATACAAACAATATTTAGTCCGGAGAAAAAAAATGAAAGTTGTTGGTGTCTGTATGTTCATTTTCAAAGTGGTTTCCGTTTGTGAATCATGTTAAAAAGGATTATTCCATGCTCTTTCATTCCATATTGCTTTCATGTCAGCAGTCACGATATGGCTGCAATATTGCTGATGTGACTCTAAATCTTAACTCACTCATGTCAACAAACAATCGATCTCAGTCATGCCAATTCCTGTATATGTGTTCTGTGTGAAATAACTGAAACCGTAACTTCATCAGACAATTCAACTGACATCAGGTTGGTTGACTGCTGTTTCCTGCTACATTAAATGTAGAAGACCTACAGGTACGCAATCGTTTGCTCGTCACAGTGTACACCTTTTGATACTTGTATAAAATGCGGTCTATTAATTATCAGAGTCCGAGTTACAGTGGGAAACAACAGGCACTGAGCTGTACGTGTCGTACTCAAAAGGGCGGTAGGGTAGCCTAGTGGTTAGCACTAAACTCACTCACTCACTCTCTCGTACCCACACCAAAATTAAATCTGGGCAAGATATGCTAAATCCTAATTTACTACTAGGTCAATCCATAGCATTTGTATTCGTTTATATTATGGTAAAACCTTTAAAATACGACCGAAAAACATTGTTTACATGCCAATCTCTGTATGAGTTCATGTTATGTAAAGGGCGTTATACGTGTTAAGGGGTTTTGACGTGTGGCGGGAATATTCTGACAACAATTCGTTATCATCTATGGTTGAAGGACACTTCTATCCTTCGCAATGGAACGTGTTTTTTTCTGTTTCTGTATAGGCCCTCTTATTCTGGACAACAATGATCCATCGTATCCAATTTCATCTAAATGTATTCTGTATGATATTATCTTTAATGATTATTGGATCTAGTTTTATCTTTCTTAGCAGTTATATTAAATATTTTACACTTCAAACGTTCAAGTGTAAGATGCTCAAAAGCTGATAAACACAAAAATCCAACAAGAGATGCAAAATGATACTTTGTACGTCTTATCAAGGTTTTTGCATTTCAAATACTAGATTGTTTCGAACCTGGAAAGGCATTATAAGATCTTAGACATAAAAGGTGGCCGAACAATACGTGAAGGCGCCATCAACACATCACACCTGTGTCCATTAGGATTCCTGTTTTTAGAACTTCACAAAATCAAACTGATAGTTTCCATCAGAAAACGTATTCTTATCACTTGCACATTCGCATGATAAACATGGATAACGGTTATGAAAGATAAGCACATTTAATCTTTATGACGAACCAATGTATGGGTTTATCAGTCCTATCAGATGGTGCGCGGCAATCAACGTGTTATTGGTATATTTAGATTCAGTACCAAGATATCCATGATAACATAGTTCCTAGACAAACACCAAGTCCACGAACATAGTTCATACTTCATATACATACACCCGGTCTACTCCCATTTGTGAGACCTCCCAGTTGTGAGACAGTGGAGTAGGTACTTAGCGAAGAAAACACACCTTACTCCCCTATCTGATAGAATGGAATAACCCCAGCTAATTATGTATTAGCTATTTAACTGAATCTTGTGGAGTAACTTAATGAAACTCTAAAAGATAAAGTAATTAACCTACTCAGAAAAATGGCTTTAAAAAATAGACATTTTGTGTAGGTAACTTCGTGATCATTTGAAAGAGAAATGAATTTACCTACTCAGATTTACGTGTTTGAAATATCTAGCAATAACTGTTGTAACTATAATTAATCCAAATGTATTTATTAACCTTTGACTGCTCTTTCCGATCACCATTATGGCAGGCCTTCAACAAGTAGAATATATCACCAGTTCACGATAATCTTTTTCAGTATTTCAGTGTCTATTGAAAACAATAAATGCTCTTCCACGAACAATGTCTTCTGTGTTAATTAACTCATTAATGAACTATGCCTCCTGCGGGTACTCTTCAGCAACAGGGCTGTTCCCACTTTCACCGTAGGGATGGGGAAGCACCACCTGTGTGCACTGAATCATTAATTAATGTGTCTCACAACTGGGAGTTCTCACAAATGGGAGGACACCCATACACCCAGTCCACTAACATAGTTCAAATATACTACCCATCAAAAGTTTAGACTCAATGGTGTAAATATAGCCACTTACTTCAGTCAACTGTTCAAAACTAGATTTTGCAAAATATTCCATACTGTTTAATGGTACCGTTTACACAGGAACAGATATGTTGTAAAACAAATTCTTAACGTTGAAAAGAGAATTGCCATGGGTTCAATAAATGATAAAACTTAGTGAAAATTGATGAATTCCTTACAAAACTTTACACCAAAACGTAGCTGTTCAAATGCAGAATATTTCCAGATGCTTTTCAGCAATTTGAGACATGATCCTCATACACCAACTCCACGAATACAGTTCCTATACATATGCTCAGTCCACCAACACAGCTCCAATACATACATTGCCAGAACATACGGACTCTGGATACATCCAGTGCATGAACGCACGACCTACACATACCTATGCATGCAAACACAATGCATGAGCACACCACCTGGACATTTGTGTGAAGATGACCTTTCCATACACCCAATACACTAACAAGAGACCACACATAAAACCAGTACACGAACAAGAGACTATACATACACCCAATAAATCAACAAGAGGCTATACATACACCCAATACATGAACAAGAGACAATACATACATCCAATACATGAACAAGAGACACACGAACAAGAGACTATACATGCACCCAATACATTATCAAGACACTATACATACGCATATTACACGAACAAGAGACTATACATACACCCAATACACGAACAAGGCGACTATACATACACCCAATACATTCACAAGAGACTATACATATATCCAATACACGAAGAAGAGACTATACATGCACCCAATACATTAGCAAGAGACTATACATACATTCAATACACGAACAAGAGACTATACATACACCCAATACATTAACAAGAGACTATACATACACCCAATACATGAACAAGAGACTATACATACACATATTACACGAACAAGAGACTATACATATACTCAATACATTAACATTAAGCGTGTATGTCTAGGTGGTATAGTCCCTATGTTCGTGGACTGCGTGTATGTCTAGGCGCTATAGTCCCTAAGTTCGTGGACTGCGTGTATGTGTAGGTGGTATAGTCCCTATGTTCGTGGACTGCGTGTATGTGTAGGTGGTATAGTCCCTATGTTCGTGGACTGCGTGTATGTCTAGCTGTTATAGTCCCTATGTTCGTGGACTGCGTGTATGTCTAGGTGGTATAGTCCCTATGTTCGTGGACTGCGTGTATGTGTAGGTGGTATAGTCCCTTTGTTCGTGGTCTGCGTGTATGTCTAGGTGGTATAGTCCCTATGTTCGTGGACTGCGTCTATGTCTAGGTGGTATAGTCCCTAAGTTCGTGGACTGCGTGTATGTCTACGTGGAATAGTCCCTTGTTCGTGGACTGCGTGTATGTCTAGGGGCTATAGTCCCTAAGTTCGTGGACTGCGTGTATGTCCCTAGTCCCTTGTTCGTGGACTGTTCGTGGACTGCGTGTATGTCTAGGTGGTATAGTCCCTAAGTTCGTGGACTGCGTGTATGTCTACGTGGAATAGTCCCTTGTTCGTGGACTGCGTGTATGTCTAGGCGCTATAGTCCCTAAGTTCGTGGACTGCGTATATGTCTAGGTGGTATAGTCCCTATGTTCGTGGACTGCGTCTATGTCTAGTCGGTATAGTCCGTAAGTTCGTGGACTGCGTGTATGTCTACGTGGAATAGTCCCTTGTTCGTGGACTGCGTCTATGTCTAGGTGGTATAGTCCCTAAGTTCGTGGACTGCGTGTATGTCTACGTGGAATAGTCCCTTGTTCGTGGACTGCGTGTATGTCTAGGCGGTATAGTCCCTATGTTCGTGGACTGCGTGTATGTCTAGGTGGTATAGTCCCTATGTTCGTGGACTGCGTGTATGTCTAGGTGGTATAGTCCCTTGTTCGTGGATTGCGTGTATGTCTAAGTGGTAAAATCCCTTGTTCGTGGACTGCGTGTATGTCTAGGTGGTGTAGTCCCTTGTTCGTGGACTGCGTGTATGTCTAGGTGGTATAGTCCACTGTTCGTGAACTGCGTGTATGTCTAGGTGGTATAGTCCCTTGTTCGTGGACTGCGTGTATGTGTAGGTGGTATAGTCCCTTGTTCGTGGACTGCGTGTATGTCTAGGTGGTGTAGTCCCTATGTTCGTGGACTGCGTGAATGTCTAGGTGGTATAGTCCCATGTTCGTGGACTGCGTGTATGTTTAGGTGGTATAGTCCCTATGTTCGTGGGTTGCGTGAATGTCTAGGTGGTATAGTCCCTTGTTCGTGGACTGCGTGTATGTCTAGGTGGTGTAGTCCCTATGTTCGTGGACTGCGTGAATGTCTAGGTGGTATAGTCCCATGTTCGTGGACTGCGTGTATGTCTAGGTGCTATAGTCCCTTGTTAGTGGACTGCGTGTATGTCTAGGTGGTATAGTCCCTTGTTCGTGGACTACGTGTATGTCTAGATGGTATAGTCCCTATGTTCGTGGACTGCGTGCATATTTAGGTGGTATAGTCCCTATGTTCGTGGACTGCGTGTATGTGTAGGTGGTATAGTCCCTTGTTCGTTGACTGCGTGTATGTCTAGGTGGAATAGTTCCTTGTTCGTGGACTCCGTGTATGTCTAGGCGCTATAGTCCCTAAGTTCGTGGACTGCGTGTATGTCTAGGTGGTAAAGTCCCTATGTTCGTGGACTACGTGTATGTCTAGGTGATATAGTCCCTATGTTCGTGGACTGCGTCTATGTCTAGTCGGTATAGTCCGTAAGTTCGTGGACTGCGTGTATGATTACGTGGAATAGTCCCTTGTTCGTGGACTGCGTCTATGTCTAGGTGGTATAGTTCCTAAGTTCGTGAACTGCGTGTATATCTAGGTGGTATAGTCCCTTGTTCGTGGACTGCGTGTATGTCTAGGTGGTATAGTCCCTTGTTCTTGGACTGAGTTTATGTTTAGGTGGTATAGTCCCTATGTTCGTGGACTGCGTGAATGTCTAGGTGGTATAGTCCCTTGTTCGTGGACTGCGTGTATGTCTAGGTGGTATAGTCCCTAAGTTTGTTGACTGCGTGTATGTCTAGGTGGTATAGTCCCTTGTTCGTGGACTGCGTGTATGTCTAAGTGGTATAATCCCTTGTTCGTGGACTCCGTGTATGTCTAGGTGGTGTAGTCCCTTGTTCATGGACTGCGTGTATGTCTAGGTGGTATAGTCCACTGTTCGTGGACTGCGTGTATGTCTAGGTGGTATAGTCCCTTGTTCGTTGACTGCGTGTATGTCTAGGTGGTATAGTCCCTTGTTCGTTGATCTAGGTGGTATAGTCCCTTGTTCGTGGACTGCGTGTATGTCTAGGTGGTATAGTCCCTAGTTCTTGGACTGAGTTTATGTTTAGGTGGTATAGTCCCTTGTTCGTGGACTGCGTGAATGTCTAGGTGGTATAGTCCCTTGTTCGTTTACTGCGTGTATGTCTAGGTGGTGTAGTCCCTATGTTCGTGGACTGCGTCAATGTCTAGGTGGTATAGTCCCTTGTTCGTGGACTGCGTGTATGTCTAGGAGGTATAGTCCCTTGTTAGTGGACTGCGTCTATGTCTAGGTGGTATAGTCCCTTGTTCTTGGTCTGAGTTTATGTTTAGGTGGTATAGTCCCTTGTTCGTGGACTACGTGTATGTCTAGATGGTTTAGTCCCTATGTTCGTGGACCGCGTGCATATTTAGGTGGTATAGTCCCTTGTTCGTGGACTGCGTGTATGTCTAGGTGGTATAATCCCTTGTTCGTGGACTGCGTGTATGTCTAGGTGGTGTAGTCCCTTGTTCGTGGACTGCGTGTATGTCTAGGTGGTATAGTCCACTGTTCGTGGACTGCGTGTATGTCTAGGTGGTATAGTCCCTTGTTCGTTGCGTGTATGTCTAGGTGGTATAGTCTGCGTGGACTGCCCTTGTTCGTGGACTGCGTGTATGTCTAGGTGGTATAGTCCCTTGTTCGTGACTGCGTATGTTTAGGTGGTATAGTCCCTATGTTCGTGGACTGCGTGTATGTTCTAGGTGGTATAGTCCCTTTCGTGGGTGGTACTGACTGCGTGTATGTCCCCTTGTTCGTTGACTGCGTGAATGTCTAGGTGGTATAGTCCCTTGTTCGTGGACTGCGTGTATGTCTAGGTGGTATAGTCCCTATGTTCGTGGACTGCGTGAATGTCTAGGTGGTATAGTCCCTAAGTTCGTGGACTGCGTGTATGTCTAGGTGGTATAGTCCCTTGTTAGTGGACTGCGTGTATGTCTAGGTGGTATAGTCCCTTGTTCGTTGACTGCGTGTATGTGTAGGTGGTATAGTCCCTTGTTCGTTGACTGCGTGTATGTCTAGGTGGTATAGTCCCTTGTTCGTGGACTGTGTGTATGTCTAGGTGGAATAGTCCCTTGTTCGTGGACTGCGTGTATGTCTAGGTGGTGTAGTCCCTTGTTCGTTGACTGCGTGTATGTATGTGGTATAGTCCCTTGTTCGTGGACTGGTATAGTCCCTAGTCCCTTGTTCGTGGACTGCGTGTATGTCTAGGTGGTATAGTCCCTTGTTCGTGGACTGCGTGTATGTCTGTATATAGTCCCTACGTGGACTGCGTGTATGTCTAGGTGGTATAGTCCCTTGTTCGTGGACTGCCTGTACCACCTAAACCAGTCCACGAACATAGTTCCAACACAAACAGGCAGCATGAAGTGTATTTCTTATATGACCAGAAATTATTTGAGCCAAACCAAATGAATACCTGGTGGTTTCACACACAATGGAATATATGGAATTGATGGATGTTATCTGAGAGAAACAAATTTGATATTTTATTTAAATTTATTAATTTACCTTATTGAAGGTCATATGATGACCGACTGTAGTGTCACGAGGCGGTAAATGAGCAGTTTTGTTAAATGTCATATCAAAATATGTGCCATTCATATTCATACCTCAGCAGATGATAATCGATTTGATAAAACACGCCTGAATAAAGATAATGTATTTTATTTATTAAACTTTTAGGTTTCACATTTTATCTTCTAACGTTCATATTATTTGTCTTGGTGCAAGGTAGCAGGAAGAATGTTGCTTTTCCGACTGCCTCTGTTTTGTACACTCTTATTCCTAATGTACCATGTGTGTCTCAGCAAGGAACTGGGACGTGCCTTGCTACAATGTGCTGTCCAGTGCAGCCTCAAGGAACAGTGTACAGTCACCACGTGTTGTGATAAAGAAGCTGGTAAAGACAGACGGATGAACGCTTGTTTTGATGTAAGAATTGTAAGTATACCATCACACCAATTAATTGATTGTGGTTTACTAAGTAATACTTTTGGCTGTGTGACGCCAGCCTATTAATAAATAGCTGACCTTATGGATCTGCAAATTCACTGTCTGACACAAAGTTCATCAATCTACGCAGTTGGGGTGCGATGATATGCCTGAACGAGATCACTGGAATGACCACCCGATATCGTCTCTTACGACGGACATGGGCTGCTGAAGACCAGTTCTTACCAGACGTTGGCCTTTTTGTCAAGAAGAAACAGCATGCCAGGACGATCATGTTTTCTTAAAACCGGAGGAACATATTTTGTTTCTCTGGCATTTTTAGGTACTGAAAGGATTTTGCAACACAAGATACCAACCGCTGAAAGTGAAGTGGCCAAAAACGTCTATCAGGGGTTATCAGTAAAGAATCTGATAACCCGTTCTCATCCTGGTGACCAGAAACACGCCACAAAACTTTATCAATACCATAAGACCTATCTGATGCATCAAGAGTCAGTTTCGCACTCATTATCAAGTAGTAATGTTGAAGAAGGGTTGAGCGAATTACCTGCGTTATGGAAAGCATTAATATAGCCTGCTGACCATGACAAAGGCAGGTCGCAGAATACCTGGCCCAAAATACCTTTGTCAGCATTTCAGATTACGTATAGGTCAAATGTAATGTTGTCTTACATTGAAACCTGTTCCTCTTCCATTTTGTTTTATTGCCCATTGTAAACAAATACACTGAGCCTTGTGACAACTTTAGAACAAAATATATAAGGTGGTGAATGAACGTGGTTTAACGCTACCGTTATATCTGAGCAATGCCACGGCGCTGGACACCAGGACATACTTGCAGCCATGTGGGGAATCGAACCGTGACAGTCGAACGCTTTAACCACTAGGCTATCCCACCGCCTCTTATGTGCAGGGTATTTCCAAGTTAGTCTGAGAATGAACGTAAGTCCATAAACATTCCAAGTAAATTTAAAGCAACCACAATCTTTAATCGTAATATGTATGTTTTCTTAATGTATGGCTAGATTGTCTAAAATTGCTAATAGCAGAAAGGGTGGTGTAATTCCAGCTAGGATCCATGCAGAAAGCAAATGCTCCCTAGTGTGATGATCAACTTTCAGTTGTTGGCAATATATAGACTGTTTTTTTATATTTGATTGTCTTCTGTAATTAAACTAATTTAGATTTTAGTTGGTTTTGCCGTCCTTTCCTGACAGGTAATTTAATTATAAATTATAACTTGTTTTTTAGTAACGATATAACTGAAATGTTGCCGATGTCACTTAAGCTCTTAGCACTCATTGTCCAGGTGAGAAGCTCCAAATGTTATCAGAGTGGTCGGACACTGTGCCATTGCAGGTTTATACGTCAACGGCATCATTCTCCAGCAGATCGGGTCCCTCTATGTCCTAATTCTGGAGCAGATAATAGTTTACGAGTCTCCTTGTCAGTCAACTGGGGACCTCTAAACAGCAGCTCCAAAACATCAAGACAGATTACTATGATATTGTCACTTTGCAGAAGCTGTACCGACAATTAATTCTGAGATAATATGTCATGACTGAAATGACATGTTCTGGAAACCAGGGATATTGCAAACCAGCTAATTCAATTTACATTTTCCCTAGGTATGGCTGAACCGCGAATCTTTGATGGCAATCTACCATGTCAGTCCTCACTCTGAAGCCGACATTGATAAGATGACCTAAAAATACCCCATGTCTATACAACTGGCATGGGCAACGCTGTGATAAACATGGTAGGTATCTGTCCTCCTTCAAAGGTTATAGTAATGAACCTCGTACCTGTGGATTTTCAAATCTTTGCTTGATTTGCTATTTGTTAAGGATCTATAACAGGTGAGTATCTAAAGAGTACCTAGTTGTTTCTGAATATGCACCGAGTGAGTGAGTGATCTTCACGGGAGTGTTGTCAAAGAAGAAAGGATAGGATAAATGTTACAGATGATCCATTCCATTCATAACTGGCTATACAGAGGACCCCGTAACAAACTTTTGGTCACTCTCATGGACTCAATGGCTATGCAGATGTAACAATAACAAACTCTCCGTGGCTACCTTGGCACCACTGGATCAATACAAGGCCCAACGTACTTCCCGTGGCCGTCACGATACCATCGGCTGCAGTCTTAGTAAACTTATTGTTACACTGTATTATTGGTTACACTATAATGAATCTACCAAACCTTGTGGAGGGTCGCGTCAGCTCACATTTTGATCTGACCATCGCTTCCGAGTGATACTTATGGAGGACACCATTATTCACAACTGTTGCTAAAAATAGTGTTTTTGTCAATATTCCAGGATGACATCTGGCGGAGACATAAGCTAATAGTAACCCTAAGCGTATATACTACAGGTCAAATAATCTGTGGATTTTCGTTTGTTGAGAGATCAGTATGAGCGACCAGGGAAGACCATAGGTCCCCACTGCGGGTCAGAACATCGATAAACTAGGCCCGGTTTAGTATCCACATCCCCTACTATATACATCGCCAAAGACCGAGTTGCTGTGCCGGAAGTATACAAAACTAGGTCGTCAGAGCAATCAAATTGGGTAATAAAATGGCAACAAATGCACGTGCGAAAATGAGAGTGAAACTCAAACGTCCTTATCCACGATATCACGGTCTGATGTTTTATCTTGGTCAGAATTATTTTAAAAACTAATAAAAATATTTTTGAAAGAAACACATAACAATCCATACATTCAGTGTAATGTGTTAGCCAAATAGATCGCCGGAGGTACTGAAGTCAAGCGCTGACGACATAGTTTTGAATACTCAAGCACAGCACCTCGGTCTTTGGCGATTTGATAAATACCAACAAATGCATCCCCACGGGAAGCATGTGTATATGCCTCCTACACACATCAGAGATATAGACAAAAGCTTTTGATACTTGTGAGACCTTTTAAAAACGATATATTTATTGACGTGTGCGTAAATTGTCCGGTTTTCGACCATGTCACCGTATTTCTGTGATGAACCTTTACATATTATATAGTAGGGTGTGGATAATAAACCGGGACCTAGTTTATCGATTTTCTGACCCGCAGTGGGGCCTATGGTGAATGCAAAATCAAAAACCGCTTTGTACGTTCAGCCTGACACTAAATAGTAGCCGTTGGCTGACTGGTTAAATCTGTTCGGCCGTCTCGCGTTTGCTTGGACGGTCATAGGACGCTCAAAGGTTCGCTGACACGACCTTCTACTAGGGTTTGTAAGACTCAGTATAGCAGTGTAACAAATATTATAAAGCCTAAATTTGACTGCATCGGCTGAACAGAGGGGTCATATAAAAAGCCTCTAGTGACTACCGCGGTATCACTGGCTGAACAAAGGGGTCCTATGGCAAGTCTCTAGTGACTGTCACGGTACCAGTGGTTAAACAGAGGGGTCATATAGCAATCCTCAAGTGACCACAACGGTATCATTGATTAAGCAGAGGGGCCATATAGCAAGCCTCTAATGACCACCGCGGTATCATTTGCTAAACAGACGGGCCATATAGCCAGTTTCTGGTGACCGCCTCTAGTGAACACCACGGTATCACTGGCTAAACAGTGGGGCCATATAGCAAGCCTCTTGTGACTACCACGATATCATTGGTTAAACAGAGGGGCCATAGAGCAACCTCTAGTGACCATCACGGTATCATTGGCTAAAAAGACGGGCCATGTAGCAAGCCACTAGTGACTACCAGAATGTCATTGGTTAAACCTAGGGGTCTCTTGTGACCATCACGATATCATTGGCTAAGCAAAGGGGCCATATAGCAAGCCTCTTATGACCACCACGGTATCACTGGCTAAGCAGAAGGGCAATATAGCAAGTCTCTGGTAACCACCACGGTAACCTTGGGTAAACAGAGGGGTCATATAGCAAGACTCTAGTGAACACCACGGTATCACTGGCTAAACAGAGGGGCGATATAGCAAGCCTCTAGTGACTACAACGATATCATTGGTTAAACATAGGGGCCATAGAGCAATCCTCTAGTGACCATCACGGTATCATTGGCTAAACAGAGGGGCTATGTAGCAAGTCTCTAGTGACCACAACGGTATCATTGGCTAAACAGAGGGGCCATATAGCAAGTCTCTAGTGACCACCACAATATCATTGGTTAAACAGAGGGCCCATACAGCAATCCTCTAGTGACCACCACGGTATCATTGGCTAAAAAGAGGGGCCATGTAGCAAGCCACTAGTGACTACCAGAATGTCATTGGTTAAACCTAGGGGCCATATAGAAAGTCTCTTGTGACCATCACGATATCATTGGCTAAGCAAAGGGGCCATATAGCAAGCCTCTTATGACCACCACGGTATCACTGGCTAAGCAGAAGGGCAATATAGCAAGTCTCTTGTGACCATCACGGTATCATTGGCTAAACAGACGGGCCATATAGCAAGTCTCTGGTAACCACCACGGTAACCTCGGGTAAACAGAGGGGCCATATAGCAAGCCTCTGGTGACTACAACGATATCATTGGTTAAACATAGGGGCCATAGAGCAATCCTCTAGTGACCATGGTATCATTGGCTAAAAAGAGGGGCTATGTAGCAAGCCTGTAGTGACCACCACGGTATCATTGGCTAAACAGAGGGCCCATACAGCAATCCTCTAGTGACCACCACGGTATCATTGGCTAAAAAGAGGGGTCATGTAGCAATCCTCAAGTGACCACAACGGTATCATTGATTAAGCAGAGGGGCCATATAGCAAGCCTCTAATGACAACCGCGGTATCATTTACTAAACAGACGGGCCATATAGCAAGTCTCTGGTAACCACCACGGTAACCTTGGGTAAACAGAGGGGTCATATAGCAAGACTCTAGTGAACACCACGGTATCACTGGCTAAACAGAGGGGCCATATAGCAAGCCTCTGGTGACTACAACGATATCATTGGTTAAACATAGGGGCCATAGAGCAATCCTCTAGTGACCATCACGGTATCATTGGCTAAACAGAGGGGCTATGTAGCAAGCCTGTAGTGACCACCACGGTATCATTGGCTAAACAGAGGGGACATATAGCAAGTCTTTAGTGACCACCATGGTATCATTGGCTTAACAGAGGGGTCATATAGCAAGTCTCTAGTGACCACCACGTTACATTTGCTAAAAAGAGGTGCCATATAGCAAGTCTCTAGTGACCACCACGGTATCATTGGTTAAACAGAGGGTCCATATAGCAAGTCTCTAGTGACCGACATCCATGTGTTATCCCACGATTGACGGACCCTCACATTGCAGCAAGTCGTCGTTGGGGAAACAAACATTAAGTTGTTTGATTTTTGTTTATGAAACAAAGTTTACTTTGGACTTCACGGACAGACACAACAAAGTGGGATGAGGACGAAATGTGTGTTTTCGTACTGTTAACGTCAGACAGGACCATCGTTTTACGGGTGCCTCAGTAATGGCGTGAGTGGGATCACTTCGACTGCCAGAACACCTTTACACTGGGCAGTAGTACCATGGCAAAACCATTGAGGCCCACATGTGCCATTTGCGAGCGTTTACTAAGATGACAACGCAAGAACACACAGGGCTCGTATTGTTACTGAGTTCCTCAACAAGAGTGTATAGCCACCTTAACGTGGTCGTCACTCTGTCCAGGCTTGTATACATGACCGTCCTCATACACAGACCAAGAAACACGGCACAACACTGCAGGGGGAATGGGATAGAATGACACACGTTGACATTGGACGTATGGTCACGAGTATGACTTGTCGAAGTTGGGATTGCCTTCAGAGTTGAATTGAACGTCGCATCGGCATTATTTCAGTCATATAGCAACGAGACCGAGTCTTCATTCAAACACAACTTAAGTACAAAGCTTAAATGCGTTTATAAAACATATTTATTAATACCATTATTATTTACAAACAGAAAATGTCATGGCACCAAATTCCAAAACAAGCAGTCCGTCATTCACATTACATAAGTACTATTTCAGATACAGATCAATCTCTCTCAAGTATACTGAAAGCCATTAAAAATGCAATTTGACTTTCATACTTTCTTTACTCACACTAATTTAATCATATATAAACTTAACTGGCAGATATGTTTAAAGTGAACATCTGTGAATAATTTCATCTGAAAATGTCCAGTCAACAACAACATCAGTGACGCAACAACGACATCACACAAAGGAGGGGTCACTTGCAGTCAATATCGTGTGTGTCCACCTTGCGCTGCAAGACATGCTCGCAGTCTTTGGGGCATTGAAAGACACACATTTCTCAGGAACAGCTGTTGGATGGTCTGCAGCCTCTGATGGTATGTGGTCTGAGGTGGTCTGATGGTATGTGGTCGATAAATCTGTTGACGTCCATCTGCAATGGATAAGTGAAACCTGGATTCATCTGAAAAAATGACATCTGGCCATGTCCTGTTGCCAAGATTGGCCCCATTTGCTGCCCATCGCTGTCTGGAAAGTCTGTGGCGATACAATAAGGTTGGACCACGGTACAGGTGACGACACCGGATGTTGAAGGCAGCAAGGCGTCCTTGCACCTTTTGGGCGCTGAAATGACGTTGACTTGTCCCAATTGTCCTCCTTGCCTAATCATCAGCTGTTTGGAACCGATTTCGCTAGTGTGAAACTCGGATATTGCGGTTTTGTCGAGCTGTTATCACAGGTGGTGCACCAGGTTGCGGACGATCAGCAACACTTCCGGTAGCCCGAAAACGTTGTCCGAGTCGACTTACAGTGGATGGATGCACATTAAAGTGCCTGGCAATCATCACATCTGAAGCACCTTGGCATACCGATAACCTGATTCCTTTCGTCTTGTGTCAAGTGTGGCATTTTCTCAAAGTGATTGAGTTCCACAATTCCTTGTACTTTTACAAGGCCTGGGTGCAGGTAATGCATGTGCACAACGTGTTTCATGAATGCGGTTGTGTTTAAATGAAATGTCAAAGGTTCAGTTTTAAGTATCAAAGTTCATGTGAGAGGAATGCTCCGGGACTCGAACTCGAAATGGGTCAGAATAACAGCCTTTTATCCTTACATTCTCTGTATCGCAGGAAAAATGTTCAATAGAACTTTTGTAAGTTTCAGGACAACAAATACCAATTGCGTTTTAATGGCTTTCAGTATAGTTTACAGTGAAATGTTGCTGAAGACCAATTCTAACGCGGGTACTTCTTCACGGGTACTTTCATGTAGGGCAGCCAGACTTTGGAACACAGATCTTTCATTTATTACTCAAAATGAGAGTTCCTCGCATTTGAAAAATCCACACAGTCAAGCAGAATATGCCTGAACACTTCATCACAGGAGACATTGTCTTGATAATAGAGGCGGATGGACGAGATATTAATGTGTTTGACTTTTCATGATAAACGACTAGATTGAAGGTAGGGCATTTTCACAAAATGGACACCTGACGTTCAATGACTAAAGCAAATCTCTATCAGATGTCACTGTTACACTGTGGAATTATGTACATGTATCTCATTAAAAATATATAATATCAATAATCGGGACACTTTTTTCTGAATATTCCAAACTTTTGGTAATGCTAGTGCATGCAATAATGACTACTGTGGAATTTACTCAGGTTTCAGTGATAAGAAGATCCCATTGTCGGACGCTCCCGAAAACAAGTCTTTAGCTAACAACGTGCTCCATTACATGATGTCGAAGATTGAACTGGGTATTAATGCTTTCTTAATCGTTATTTTTATTACCATTAATACTATGTTTTATTATATATTCTTATATTTGTTTTGACAGTGTTTTGCTTAACGTCGCAATAGTCAAGCTACATGTTCATATGTCTTCACAATGCTACATTATAAAAATAGTTATAGTTTGGTATTTGATGTATTGTAGGTATGTGCGAAAAACTGTACTTTACTAATAAAGTGTAATCACAAATATAACATCGGCTGCTTGTGATCACTTCCCGCAGATAGTGTACATTCAAAATGTAATGCAACCGTCTCTGAACTCTACCAAAGTTTTTTGTATAATATGGAATATCTGAAATACAAATTGGTCGTTGCATGTGATAGAATGTAGCTAGAATCTAGATAGATATTCTAGATAGAATCTCAAAAGCAAGTTATCATCGGGTAAAAGCCTAGTCCAAGTCGTCATTGTGACGTCGCTTACCTGGCACGTCACGATTGAACATGCACTCTACAATATACAATATACTAGTAGATGATACTGTTGAACACACATATTTCCCAGAAGAATTTTGTGAAACATGTGCAAGTGAGATGATATCAGAATGATATGATCTTCTTTTTCTTATTTGATTTAATAGTTCTTCTACAACTCACAGACTCACCTCAAATCAGTTATTTAAAAGCAATATGTTACGTTTCAGGCAGTGTATTTAACGACGATACAGTTGCCAAGACGACCAAGCCAAACAAAGCTCCGAGTTTCTACAAGCACAGGCACTCTTCCACCGACTACCGCGTGGGATGCACTAGGTACTCAGGTTCTCAGATAATCGCTTGTTCTGCCAGAGAGTGGACCTTGGATGACCAAACTGAAACGAGAGCGCCAAAACTGAACAGTGGTTGTAAGTGTCCCTTACCTGGTGCAGAAAATGCTCATGGCGATAGGTTGTTCGTAAACTTTAAATCGCGTAGAATCAGTGTTTATGACAATAGTAAAAGCAGGTTTGTCACATTGGGCTATTTTTCCAAGCGTTCAGACTTTAGTCTCCTAGCTTTTGATGCAGAAGATTGTGTCGTCGTTACCTACAAACACGACAGTGATGCAGATTATGAGGAAGATTCTGGCCCAGATGTCAACATGATACAATTATTCTGTACAGATGGCTCTAAGCCAAGGCGGTTAGTCACTGGTGCATTTTGTGGAATGTACTATGACCGATACACCAACTTTTTGTACTATATACAGCAAGTCAAAGACAGGTTTGAGCTGATGTCAATGAACATTGCAGGAGACGAACCTATTTTAATAGCACCTTTACATGAATGTCACTGTCCGAGGGATTTACAATATGTCGCTGGTGACCCAGTCACCAAGGTCATTGTGTGGCTTTCATCATATGACAAGGGTAAGTCCAAAGTTTCCTACGCTGAATACACTGGATCTAAACCTGTCACACCCACCATCTTGTACGAAGTGCAGGGTGAACTGAAGCAACTCTCGATTACAGGTGATCTGCTTCTGTGGATTAATTACGACGATAATGCCCTGAGATCCTACCATCTAATATCGAAGACTGAAAAGTACGTGGCTAAATGCCCAGGAAGGCTACTCTACGAGAAGCCATCTACAAACACTTACAACAAGACGTTTACATTTACATGTGTAGAAAAAGTGAGGTACACATATCGCTCCCGAATGACCATGTACGACATGCAAGGAGCTGAAGTTGACGAATTTGTCCTCCCTTGTAGGGATCCCCTATATGTGGGTTAGGAAAGTCCAAGTTATCACTCCCATTCCGAACGCAGGTCTTGAACGATGCCAACTGATGAATATTTAAGAGTAATGCCTGGATCCAAGTTTAACGCACGACTGCACAATGTTACCAAGGACAAGATGGAAGTTTCAATACATGTAGTATTTCTTTGTGTATTATGTGTAAATGTCGAAACTGTTTGATCAGAAGTACAGCATGCAAAACATTTATACTCGTTCCATACTTGATTTGGATTTTCTAATGATTCAAGTTGAACTTACCTTTGACTCCCGTGATATGTTTTGTAACATAGTTCTATCATTCCTGCTAATTAAGATGGTTCATTCCCATCGAGTATCAACCAGTGACTAGCACAACGCCATGTTTTATCACCCACTTGTTACGTATACCACGGTTGGTAGGTTATGAACCTCACGTAAAAATACTTATGAAGAGTGAAATAATGTTTTTTATATAACGTCATAACGGTATATGAATTTGATTGTGTCGCTAAGACAGGTCGTAAAAATAACCAGGGCTCAGTAAACCTCTGGAAAAAGGACAAAATGGAAACGTTGACTGGCACTTGTGGACTCAAGCTCGTAACATATAGAAACATTGAAACACAATGGCCATTTAACCAGAAGAGCACATGTCATTATTCCATTTAACTTTGGTTCCAACGCATCTTTTATGCTCATTAAAATCCTAACGGGCAAAACGTGTCTTGTCATAATGTTACTATTTGTAGCTGATCCAGAAAGATTTCTACATCAGATTCCATTTGGCACGATCTGAAACAACGGAGCACAATTTGTGCCCATGGGGATGCCTGTTTCTTCTCGAGATGTTTCATCCCCAAATTTTACGAAGATGTTATCAATGAGATGACCCGTGAAAATCCGAGTTACAATTGGTCTTCACCAACTCGTGCTTGTCAGAATCGGGTGATCAGGCTCGTTATTTTACAGAATAACTTTCATGCAGGCTGGTTGGTTGGGTGGTTGGTTGTTTATCGCCGCACTCGGCAGTAATCCAGCTGTGAGACGGCTGTCTGTAAATAACCTAGTCTGAACCAGACAATCCAGTGACTAAAACATGAGCATCGATTTATGCAATTGAGATACGATGATATGTGTCAACGAAGCCAGCGATCCTCACCGCTAGATCCCGTTAGTCGCCTCTCACGACAAGCACGGGTTGCTGAAGACCAATTCTAACTCGGATCTTCACGGGTACTTTCATACAGGGCAGCCAGACATAAGATGACAGGTGGCTGGGACAGAATGGGTTTATTCCAATTATGTTTCCTCTCTTTCAGTTCTACCAATGACAACATCACAAACTGTCCTAACCAACTCTGAAAGACATTTTACAGGTTCCTCTTCTCATTTTGGCATATTTTTTTACAAAGATTTTGAACTTGTAGTCCTAATTGGTACCTACCAATTGGAATCTTTGTTAACGATATTTAGGTCAATATTTAAAACGTTGACGGAGGTTTCTATTGTCGACAATGCAGCTTGGTAGTAACACCTTGAGTTCGAATTCACAACGTGATCTGCCAAGTCCACGTTCTGCAGTACGTTCCTATAACTGAACAACCTGGATGAAATTATTCGTATAGGTAAATGATATTGATGGAATTTCCTGAAATCGGTAATACTTTGGGGCATCTTTGACAACTGATTTTTGTCTAAGAATGTTGCTTAAAAGTGTAGCATCAATTGCATTTTCAGAATCAGAAACATGCGGTCTCTGTCAGGAGAGCCACATTGTGGTTTCGTCAAGTGTTTCGACGCTATATCATGAACTATACTGAGTCAAAAAAGAAACTTCACAAAATGTAATTTGAAACATAATGAATAATTTTTCTCTGATGATACATCTATGTATCCGAAATGGGATCCCTATCTTTCGACTTTAGAAAAACGTTAGCAAAACCCACTCAACCCCATCCGTGTGCAAATGACGTTAGTGCCAAATCAGGTTTTGCACCTGCAGTCGATCACGTGATCTTCGCATCGAAGTTTTCTTCATATGCACGTGTTTGCATTGGCCTAAAGAATTGAAAAAACACTTTTAAACCACAGTTCTAAGGGTACTTGAAATGCCACGATTGTCAAATGTGCAACGTGAACGTGCCGTTGGCATGTTGCAAGCGGGAAGATCAGTTATTGACGTCGGAAGAGCAATGGGATGCAGCCGTCGTACTGTGTATGACTTGCGACGTCGTCTACAACGAACCAAGGTCGGGTCGTCCACGTGTGACGTCCCGAGCAGAAGACCATCAAATCGTCCTACGTCACCTACGTGACAGATTTCTGCTAGCTACACGAACCAGGGCTGAGATGTTTAGAGGTCGACTGTCCTCACAGACCATTCGAAATCGGTTGCGGGCTGCCAATCTCCATACTCGACATCCATATCGTTGGCCAATATTGACGCCGTTTCATCAACGGCAACGTCTGCTGTGGGCCCAACGTCACCTCCGATGGACCCAGAGAGACTGGAATCGAGTCGTCTTTAGCGATGAATCTAGGTTTACCCTCAGATTCGCAGACGGCAGGCATAGAGTCTGGAGACGACGTCGTGAACGGTATGCTCAATGTTGTGCACAGGAAGTCGGCAGATTCGGGGGCGGAAGTTGCGTGGTGTGGGTTGCTTTCTGTGGGACAACCGTTCCCGACTTCTGGTCATCCGTGGAAACCTCACAGCTGCTGCTTACCGCGACCAGGTGTTCACCCCTGAACTCGTTCCTTTCATGGCGGCTCATGGTCCAGGTCTACAGTTCAAGCATGATAATGCTCGGCCGCATACCGCGATGTTGACACGAAATTTCCTTCAAAATGCTGGAATCAACGTCATGGACGTTCATCCAATAGAGCACGTTTGGGATGCACTTGGGAGAAGGCTTCGTGGTCTTAGGAACCAGCCTCAAAATTTGCAGGAACTTGGCGCTGCCTTGCAAGAGCAATGGCGCAGAATCCCCAACCACGTGTTCACAAGCATCAGGCAGTCGATGAGGAGACGGTGTTTGGCAGTGGTGAATGCGCGGGGCGGCCATACACGATATTGAACTGAGAAATTTCGCATTTTTATTCTTGTGACTTGACATTCTGTATACCTATGTTTTGGAACGGCGGTGTAGCCTAATGGAACTGATTATGGTACTGTCAGTGTATCGAGTACATCACACAGATCTCAGCAATGAAATAATAACAATTTAACCATCTTACCATCTCTTGTTATTTTATAGTGCCCTGAAGAAAGAATGTGAAGTTTCTTTTTTGACTCAGTATATATACTCAATAGTCGATACTGTGGGCTTTGCTGTTTGTAGATCCAGCCATATGCATCAGCAACAGTTGCTAATTTTCTTTTAATGAATGAGGGTAAGCCCTATAGTCTTGTTCTCTCTTTGTGCAGCCCCAATGGTTCCTGCAGGAGAGGCAATAGCCCTTCCACATGAATTACATCATTGTGCCTTCGTCCCTTTTTGTGACCATGGCTGCGTCGACGGCTTTGGGAAGCTGGAAACAGACTGTATGCATTGGCGTTGGCAGTTCTTATGCTAGGAACAGTGCCAACGTTTTTATTTTGCTATTGCTGTTCATAACAGTTTCAGTAGTATATACAATGGGGGTTCTGGATCACTTTCAACCAAAGCCTCTGCAAAGCCTTATTTCACAAGTAAGGCTTTGGTCGGACCCTTAGCTCTTGCTACCATTACCCCTACTATGAAAAAGTTTGGGACGATAGCGGGACCTCCTAGCCGCACCAGGGGTATGGCTGGAGTGTGTTGGTATCCTGGGGCACCGCTATGCCGTGTTGACAGGAGGTAACTCTGTGCCGTACGGTACGATCAATAATTCCGCTCTTACAAACCCTCTACCCGGCCCATCCCTCAAGTAGTACAAGTTAGGCTCATCTGCTTTGATGTCCACTTTATCTATGTTGTACGTTTTGACTGACCATATAGGATCGGTGGCTCGCTTACGGCTATCACCCTCGTGTTCCCCCGGCTGGTATAGATACCTAACTAGGACCCTATCTGGTATCTGTTTCTCCTTCCCACGCAATGGAGCAGCCGGCTCTGCAACTATTGATTTTAGTTTGATAGCGTCTGCCGGTTTCTTGCCGGTGAGACGGGTGGCTTCATGGTTGATTGCCGACACCACCTTGGGTAACCTTGTGATCCATTCAGTCGATCGCTTCCCCGGGGTGGCCATCTCCCTCGCATACTGATGTCCGAATAAGCGCTCAGCCAAAGTCCTATTAAATCTCTCAACTATGGCTTGGCTGCGATGGGCTCCGGCCGTACCACGCCTGACCTTTGTATCGTGTTTGGCTAGCAGTTGTGACACGGCACCCATGAACTCCCGCCCGGGGGTCAACTTGCAGCTCTGTTGGCCATGTCAGCGGACTGCGTTTGTATATGCGTTCGAATCCTCTGGCTACCTGGGCTGAATCTTTCGTGGTCAAGGGTTCGGCTTCCTTGTAGCGACTGGCTACGTCCACTACGGTTAAGGCATACTTGTACCTCTTGTCGTGGGGTAGGAACAGTAGGTCTGCCTGGTGAACGCTATTAGGTATGTTAATACCAAACCTCCTTCTAGGCACGTAGCGTGGTGCCGGTAAATAGATCTGCCACAGGGCTTGTTTTTCAAGCCACGCTTTGGCCTCCTCCGGGGGTACCGCGCCATTTTAGCTAGCTTATCTACAGCACTAGCTCCTTTCCAGTACCCACGCGGGCTATAGTAAATAGCCTCAAACTTTCTTTGGTTCCGTGACATGTCGTCCCGATATTTATATCTATGTTCTTGGTTCAATTTTCTCATGCCCGTACGCGTACGTGTTTATCCCATCAATAGCTATCCAACGTTTAGTGTCCATAGGCGACAGGGACGTCTTGTTTATAGTCAGTCCGTATATCTTATGCCCATCACTTCTAAGCGTGTTCATTTTATGCCTAAAGGTACGGGTCTTGAACAGGGCTTCCTTAAATCTGGCGTGTTTGATGTGTTGTTTAACCACGTACTTCTTAACACCCTTAGCCTTCCGGATCTCCCCATTATCGGCCTTCAGTATGGAATACATCTTAGGCCTCAAACCTATGTACTCGGCTATGGGCGTGCCAGCACACTCGTCCTTCATCTTACCTAGGACCTTTTTATTTACCGTACTGTGTATGGCATGGTCCTTAGGGTAGTCGCTGGTGTCGTACAAATCGAGGTGTTTTTTCATGTCAACGTACACGTCTTCGGTTCGAATCTCCATCAGCAGGGAATCCGTGTCAGTGTACAGAACTTCACACCTGTCGTCGTACTGTTTCTTAAGCTCGTTGTAGTAAAAGTCGTACATCAGGTGTTTGGATAAATCGAGGATGCTCATCCCCACGTAAACAGGCCGGTTGAATTTTATGTGGCTTTTCTTCATGTGTAGGCCAACTAGGTTATTGGTGAATATCTTGCTACGGTTGAATGCCGGACTGGCTATCAGTCTCCTGAGCTTGTCTTCCTCATTCGACCGAACCAGCTTCACGGTCACGCGTTTCCTCAGGTTCTCCATAGTCTTACCGAACACCGAGTTGTTCATGAGCTTGTAGAGGTTTTTCTCAAAGTCACTGGTAGCAAGCTTTCGGAGGTCTGTGTTCATTCTGATGTAGGGCTCCATCCATGGGCTCTGGTTGAACACGAGCACCCTGTGTATTTTGGTCAGCCTCATACCCAATGACAGGTACAGCTGTAGGTTGCGATAGTGAACGATGTACTTGGTCTTATTCATTAAGTTAGGCACGATTTTTTTCAACGTCTGCCACCCGCCCACCTAACAAGTTATGTTGGTACTCAGACATCCAGTCTGGGTTAACCCTCATACGTTCGGGGGCCAGGGGGTAGCTGTTGTGTGATGTGTGTAATGCCTTGGGGTATTCCAAGTCAACCTCGAGGATATAACCTTTATTCGAATCTGGTGCGATGTTCATAACATCAACATGTGACGCCCATTCGAATCCCCCCTGTGGGTAGATACTGGCTCATAGCCCAGCCGTACAGGTTGTTGGCGTCGAGGTAGAGAATGTGATTGGTTGGCTTGCTAGGGTCGTAGCCCTTCACGTATTGATTATTTGCTTTCGCGTATCGTTTGGTTGCCATGGAGATCCCACCTCGCAAGCCTTTCTCAATGAATAGGTGCATGTCATAATCTGTAAGCAATTCCAACTTAACTCCGGTCTTTTTAAGCAAGGCATCCCACGACAGACCTGGGCTGGTGTAATACCATGCGGGGTCGAGTTTATACTGTTTGAAACATGTCCGCCTAAACGTCTCAAACACGTCGGCTAACAGCAGTACATCTGTTCTCAAGTACAGGTCGTGATAGTCACCCAGATTCTTACAGCCCAGTTTATTCCATACGTTAATCGCGTGCGAGTAATCGTCTTGGGATATTTCCGAGTCTGTCAGATTGCTGTAAAATTCTCTGATGGGGGGTAGTCTGGTCTCGGTGAACTTAGGCCAACTATCCATGTACTCATAGGGGTACACACCCTTCCCCATAAGCAGGGGTCTAGTCTCGGCGTCTGTGTATCGATCGGTAATAGGGAAGGTATCGTTGGCCTTGACCAGACTGTCTAATGAAGACAATAGAAATTGTACTGAATCTATGAACCTAAGGCCGTTTAAGCTGAAGGAGATGTATCTCTCCATGTTGTTGGGGATGCAAGTTATATTACCATCGATTTTCGCGATGGCCTGCATGATTAAGTGAGAGTCGTACCCTCTCAAGTTGTGAAAGACCACGGGGATGTTTATTGTCTTAGTGATGATTCTAAGCTTGAGGTTACACGCGCTGTGAGCTGCGCCTCTATACTTACCGGTTACGTGGCAGTGATCTCTCACCGAATCACCATTCAGTGGTGAGTCACACACGTGACAGTTAGTGCTACAGGCGTGAGCTAGCCTGTCGGCTTGGGTCATACGCATGGGAGCGACTCTATACAGTGCATTCCTAATAATTTTTTCTTCCTCCTGCAAACACTTTAGAAACCTTTCAGCCGCGTCAGGCCCCCTATACACTACGGGAGCTTTCGTTTCCCCATCACAACGGACGACAATGTATCCAAACCCACAGGCTTCATGCTCCTGTGTTTTGAGTGTGGTTGGGGTACCCCCAACAGCGGCAGCCTCAACAGGTTTAACCAAGGCTTCAAAGTCGGCGTATATGATATAAGGCACAGACATTTGGTTCTTGTGGTTACCGAATTTTAGGATATTATCACCTTCCTTAGGCATATCGACTCGTATAGCCGTCTGCCCCACACCTTGACAATCCTCCCGGTGGGATTCTAATAAATCAGCTCGTGTGAAGCCGTGTAGGCACCGTTCGCAGAAGTGGGTCTTTTCTCTGTGTGCTGATTGGTCATACAACAGCCTGCTAAAGTGTTTTATCCATGTGTAGTGATACTTGTCACCTCGCTGGATCATGAATATATTGATAATGCGAGGGGGGTTCCCCAACACTGGGCTTACTCTGTGTACTATTGTTGTGTTACCTTCGTGCCCAAAAACATTTATAGCTAGATTATTCTGTTTTTCTATTTTAGTTATCTGGGATATGGGGGTGGGTTCATCTATACCATCCCAGTTGAGCCCATCGTCTTGGGGATAACTAGAAGGCCTGTTCGAATTAGTGTCAGCTGGAAACAAGGCTGACCTGATAGCTAACCTCAAGCAATCGTCTCCTCTATTCCTGACGTTGACTATGGCATGTTTTTTCCTATAGTAGGGAGGTAAGTCTAGGTATGACCCGCCTCTGAACGGCACGTAGTTAGCTATGTGTAGATAGACATTATCGATTTTATCTACAGTCCACCCAGACCCCAAGTGTGTGTAGCGTTCTAGGTATTCTCGTATCTGCTGAAAACTGGTATCGATTGATGCGTCAATGGTCTCTATATGGGTCACGACCTGCTGTTTACCACGGAAGTAAGGCTGAACGTACTCAGTGACACCTCCACCCACCTGCTTATCGAGCGACATTTTCACTGTGATTTGAAATTTGATACTTCCTAGACTGTTTAGTTCCTGGTTTATTTTATCAACTATCAGAGGCTTCATATCTATAATATCTATGTTCCTATCAACATGCATGCGCCAGCCTCTTAAATAATTACCTACAGCGCGCTCAGTGGGTACGAACTGTAGGTCGACAGCTCTATTCTGCCGTAACAGTTCTACAAGCTGTGGTTTTCTCATTCGGGAATATCCCCCTAACCCCAAATCACGTGCCTGAACTTTCAATTGTTTTACAGTGGGAGGTTTTGCTACGGGGGCATGTGATAACAATGCAACTAACCCGGCTCTCCCCAGGTTTGAATAACCTGTGCGTCCAAGCTGTTTTGCTTGAGCTTTTAATTGTTTTACCGTAGGAGGGGCTTCTAAACCTAGTAATCTCAACAAGGCTGGCTTCCGCATTCGAGAATACCCGATCACACCACGGCTTCTGGCGATATGCTTAAGTTCACCAACAGTAGTCATAGTTGCGTACACACCTATGAAGATCAATGTCTAATTGGGCCACAGTAAAGTGAGGTAAATCATAAAATCACTAGATGGGCTGTTTCAACCCAGTACTTACACTGTTGGATATAGTGTTCCTTGAAGTTGTACATGTATTCCTGTATACTTGTAAAACAATTGATTTGGTATTGAGTCGTGATATCCCCCTCACATGTGAAGGGGCGAGTATACTTAACACCCTCCTTAATCCATACCACTTCCAATATGACCTGAAATCTGAAGCGTCCCCATAAGTTCAGTTCATCTTTGATTATGTTTTTAACCAGAGATTCGATGCCGGGTATACTTTCCCTGGGGTTAAATTCCACAAACATAGCTATACGTAGGTGTGTATAATCTCTAATTGGGCCACAGTCAAAGGGAGGTAACTCCTCCAGCCTTACACTACTATCTTGAGAAGTCGCCTACGTTCTTTTATGTAGGCCTTTTTATTCTCGTAGATGAGGTGATGTCTGACTACGTTCGCCCCGTGAGCTTTACATAAGCAGTAGTGACCTTTAACCCCTATGCCACACACACAACACGCGTAGTTAGGGCTTCCCATGTGGAACCAACAGTACCCCTGAGTCCTGCATTTCCTACCACAGGTCTCGGTCTTCCCCATAAGTATGTATTCGCATCGGTATGGAGCAGGTCTCATGTTTAGCATACTTATATGAGTACTTAGTCTAATTGTTTCGCAACCAACGCAGTCGCTGCTATACCCAGCGCTATGAATACCAGTTCACGGTCCATTTGCCCCTTGGATGGTGTGTAGTACTGAGCGAGTGTGGGTTTATTGAGTGGTTGCAACTGTTTACCTGTTAATAAGAAGTATTCTCTCGCTGCCTCGTCGACATCGTGGAATGTTTGAACGGCATGGTTTTCACGCCTGAGTTGTTCGTTAATGTAATCGATCCTCTGGAGGCGTTTTTTAGCGTACTCGGATTGTGCGGCCTGTAATTTTTCAATAGCGAGGTCGTGCCGGTTTCTTTCTTCCTGTATTTCAGCCGCGTGTGACTCTCGTAGTTTTGAGAAGAGGAAATTACTCCCGGGAAAATGCTAGGGCATTTACTAACGCCCCACCGACCATCATGGCAATCGTAGCCATCCTATATTTACTTCATAATATTTTCAGGTAGTATCCCTTGTTTTACTAGGATGTCTTTTGTAGCCATCGCCATACCAAGGTTCATTATAAGCATACCCATATCCTGCAGGTTGAAATCTAGCTTGATAGTTGGTTGTTTAAGCACCATTTTGGTCAACCGAGCGTATCCTACGGCTAGACTGGCGACCACTGTGGCGTGGTATGCGTCGTTGACGAACGTTTTCCCCTCAGACATTATGTATATGATATAAAATATTAAATTATAACATGATATGCGGGTCGACCTCTAATTGCGCGGGAGGGTTTCCCCTCCCTGTGAGGGCTTCCCTCCCCGGAATCCTTAGGATTCCTATGTCGTGTATGTAACCACGAGATAACCACGACAGCAGTTACGCATACAGCCAACAAGAGTCGCTCTGGGTGAGTCACCTTGATAATTTTATGTTGGTTACACCACCGTTTTTTACCGGCAGCTACTCTCTTAGGATTCTTCTGCCTGGTTACTGTAGGGGTCACCTCCAGTTGGGGTGGGGTTTCCCCCTGCTCCCTGGGGGGTTTCCTCCAGTAGTTGGGGTGGTGTCTCCTCCTGTGCAGCATCCATCTATACTATTATTATTATTTTTCCTCTCAAATTGACAATGCTTTGCCGTGATAATCGCCGCCGTCACCGGGGCTAACAACATACCGTATTTGTGGTACAGCTCGCAGCTAATAGAGCTCAAGGCGTGTTCGATAAAAGGGTCTTTCTCGAGGTCTTCCCACAAGTAAAGTCGGCGCTCCGGGGGGATGGGAAGGAAGTATGACGCAATACCAGTGTATATCTGGGTCATAGCCGATCCTATTGTTTTTGTCATCTCTGCACCTAGTCTAGCCTCGTATCTAGCGTACAGCTTATCGATTTCTTCGGCTGACATTTTGTGAATTTTATCTGGAGTGTACTCCCCAAAGTAATGTTTGGCTTTGCCACCAACAGCCAACGCCACCAGTTTCTCTCGCTTATCATCGTCCACCTGTGGTACCAACAGTTGCTCTAGCAATTCCTCACACTCCATCTTATAATGTGATAAGTAAGTTTTAGTTTTAACAATATAATACCCGATGCAGGCAAAACACAGGGAAATGAAGGTTAAGTTGCACACGACAAACACTTCAAATACCATAGCTATAACTAAATGCTAAGTATTTATACTAAGCATTGCTAAGCTTTGCTTAGCTTTGCTAAGCATTTACTAAGCATTGCTAATCATTGCTAAGCATTGCTAAGCTAAAACACCCTATAGGCCACGGGTTGGTCGGTCTTGAGCACGAGCTTAGCGTGTTTAGTTTCAGCGAGCTGTTTCTTCACCCGTTCCCGTTCTAATTTACTCATCACATCGTTCTCTCTCAAACACTCCTCGAACGAATCCCTGTCCTTGCAGTGAAATAAGGCCACCCATCGCGTCTGCTCCCTTAGGTCTTTCAACACCGAGTTGAACTTCTGCGTCAGTACCCAGACGCTGTGATTTGCGTGTCGGCCAGAGAAGGCCAGGTACGATAGCATGTCTCTCTTTTTTTGTTATCTCGCGATTAGCGCTGCAGTCGTCTAGTATGAACAGCGTCGACTCCCCTTTAAATTTCTCGTGAAGAGCTTTCAACCAGTCCTGCAGGCGTGTTCCCGGGTCGACTTTGTGTACGTCCGGGTCCGTCATCACCCAAGGTCTTTCCGTGTACGTTTTATTCATGCTCAGAGTAGGGCACATGATAACGATGTTGTCGAACACATCCCTGTAGTACCCCTCCAACATATCCAACACGAAAACGGTCTTCCCACAGCCAGTCTGCCCGCACACTATGGCGCAGTGTGGGTCACGTGGCAAATCAATAGATGGCTTGCACGAATCTCCCATTGTCTATATTAAGTTGCGCGTCCATAATCACGTACAGATATAATTTCAACTTGCCAGCGGGTTGAGCCTTCTTGGTAATCTGGATAGTAATCCCTTCGCTGCCATTGTCTATGCGGCGTCCGCTACCGTGCAGTTTATCGTCATCCGTGGATCGCATGTCCAACCACAGCGCGTACTTGGTGGCCAGGTATTCACCGATTTGCACGGAGGATAGGTCCAGGTCCTTGGTTATGTATGGGTGTTGTTTGATGACCGGTAGCTTTTTTATCTCATCCCACTGCTGGTATGGCCTCATACCATGACTGAACAGCTGGTTGGGCACGCCCTCTATGGTCACTTCCACCTTTTCAATCTCGGGGTTGAAAAACTTCTCGCTGTCCCTCCGGAACGGCTCGTAATCCTCCACTGGGACGACCAGGATGCCTTTCATCGATCGCGCCGGCACGTTCAGGTTGATATTCCACACAGTGTCGCTCTTATCTCGCACGACTGATCTATGCCTCAGTATGCGGTCGTACAGGATGGCCATCTTCCCAGAGTACTGGCTTCGAACCTGCCTGGCCAGCTCCGGGCTAGTGACCATGTCAAACTCCAGAGAGATGTTATCTATGGCGTAACTGGCCTCATCACCGTTCGGCGTACGCACTACTTTGCTGTAGTCGTTAAACGTTAGCTCGTATTCAAGCCTATCACCCAGCGCGGCCTGGTAAAACGGCGCGTGTCCCGTGAGCAACTCGAAGTCGAGCGGCACGCAGAACCTGTTCCCGTACGCTTGGGCGATGGCCTTTTCACCGTCCGTGATCTTGTCTAGCTGGTCTTGCGTGAAGGCATACCCTATGCGCGACCTGGTCGATTTGCTGATACCCTGGTACACGTCATTGACACGTTCTCCCTCGCTTTTCCAGAGATCCCCATAGCAGTGAAACACGTCGCTGTCGTCGATGCTCAGCACCTCATTACCGCTGATCTTGATGGTTGTTTTCTTGATGATGGCTCGACCCACGTTCCGCACTAGCTCACGTTTGTCGTTGGTGGAGGTCAACGTGAGGTTGAACGCCAGTCGAACCGTGCCTGGTACAATGAGGTCATTCTCGCCAAGGTTTGGAAATCTAACCAGCAGCGTTTGATTCTGGTCTATCTTGCTGGGATTGTTGGTGATGGTCACCGACTGGCGCACGGCTCTGACGCCTAGAGGCTCTCTTGATCTTCTGAAAGGATCTAGTTTTCTACCGTACATTGTTATATAAATGAAATATATTTTAATACTAAATAATGGCAGAGTACATACCTATGGATGATATGTGGGATGATAGTGCCCAGGCATTCGAGGATGACACCACATTCACTACCCCCTTAAGTACTGAACTTGTACAGCCTGCTGTCGACGATTATTACAACGCAGTTGAAAATAGAGACAACATCAAGCCGTTGGGAAGGGACTATGCCAAGTTTACCGTCGATAAGAAGGGCACGCTGCGATTGAAGGCTCACCCGGGGGTCGATATCATAAAAAAAGACGGGAAGCCGTATGCTTTGTCAACACTCACCAGTCGCCCTGGTGGGGGTCAGCTGATCCGTGATGAACTAGGCTTCATAGATTACGCCGGCGCACGGTCAAAGCTTCCCGCGAAGGTCGTCCAAGATCTGCAAGCAGCCAGACCCAAAGGCGATGAAGGTGATATACCCCAACGTGCTAAAGAAACGTCGGACAGTATCGAGAAAATATTGACCACGTACCATGACAAACCCTTGCCGGGTCTCGAATTTCCCCTGAGGGAACTGCGAGGCCTAGACGAAGCCTTGAAACATGTACGCGGAGAACTCGTGAACAACATGGGGAAACTTAACGAAATCGATGAGCACATCGCTCGCGAGAAAATAAAACTCACCGACGCGGATGGTGATATGAAACGTCGTATCGAGGAGAGAATAAAAAACTTGGAAGACGAGAGACGGACTCGGTTGGAATCCGCTTCCTCTAACCGGGAAGCGCTCCGATCACAGATCAGTAGAGTACGGGAAACCATCGATCGAGTTCTAAATGAAGACACCACGCTAGCTGACAGGATTCGGATACTGTTCCGGGAGCAAGGGATCACCATCGCCAGCATTCTGACTGCACTGGGCTTCATCATATCAACCCTGGTGGTGTCATTGACAGGGGGTAGCCCCACGCCTGCACCAACACCAACACCCACAGGTGGTGTCAAAGAGTGGATAAAAAACACCTGAAATCCCTAGGGGAAGCCCTGGCTAAACTGGCTGGTAAGGCCGCCGAAGCCCTACCCGGCATCCTGGGTAGCATCGTCTCGTGGCTGCTGGGCGCTCTGGCTAAAACTGCCACGTGGCTCAGTCAAAACCTATGGGCAGCCATCGTCGCAGTGGCGGGTTTGGTGTACGTAGCGGCTAAGGAATTTTTATCCAAATAAGCCCCAAAGCTACCCCACCAACCACCAGGGCTGTTTTACGATCGATGTGCTGCTGATTGGCCGCCTGAACGTGTGGGGGTGACCCCACAGGGGGTGTATGTTGAACCCTAGGCTCCGGGGGTGGCGCCACTATACCCGTTTCACCGGTCGTGGGTGGTGGGACGTGGGGGACGTTGACATCGAGGTTAACGCCCAACTTTTGACCCGCCGTGGCTATGACTATTTCGTTGTTGTAGCCCACCACTTTTTTTACTCTCAGTTGCATATCGCTCGGAGCCATGTACAGTCCCACGTTGAACACGTAGTCGACTTTCGACCTAGCATATTCCAACACGTCTTGGTAACGTTTGATAGCACTCGGGAGATCAACTGGAGCATTGATAGCATCCTCAACGTTGACAACGAACTGTTTCTGAGCGTCGTAAGCAGTCCCCTTGCCTAGGATATTGGAACGCGTTTGCGTCTGCGCACCCAACAGCGCCCACACGTACGTTCGAATCGAGTCGTTTAACCTGATTACCCCGGCACGAGTAAACCCTTTCGATGTGTCCAGCATGAACTTTTTCCAGTCATCCGCTGCCCCCTGCTCAAACCTCCAGACTCTGTAATCCTTACTGTTGTCGAAAGCCATGTAACGGTCATCCCACTCGTTGGTTGTGAGGTGATGATACGACTCGTAATCCCATTCTTTCAACTTCTCGCTGGCTTCCACGAGGGGCATATTGTGAACGATGGGGATACCCAACCCGTGGTTCGGTCCCGGCAAACGCCAATCCGTCTTCGTGTTTAGTTCGAATTCGTTGCAAATACGTTCGTAGGCCCGTCTATCGTATTGGTTTTTACTGGGTTCCACGCCTTTTCCTGTGGGAGCGGGCTGATCTCTTTGAGGATACGCCTGACCTGGTAGTACACGTGAAACGTGAACACAGACTGACTCAGCGATCCACGCCGAGTGTCGGTCAATGTCACACCACACCCCGTTGTAGCGCACCACACGGCGAAGTTGAGTTGATTCTGCCAGAACTGCATCGGTTTGTTGAACCAAGCATGAACTACCTTAGCGTTAGTCACCGAAAACTTATACTTATCAAACACATCTATGAACTGGGCGTCGAAATACAACCCGGCAGCGACCACGATCTTCATGTGGGGGGAAATCTACGTCCAGTTTAGGGTAAAACACTCCAGGGGAGTACATTTTAAAACTATTATATAATGAGTTTATATACTCTAACATGTACATAACACTTCCAGGAATAACGAGCGGTGAGGCCGTTCAGCTGACGCACGCGATCGATAATACGTCGGGTCAACTCGAAGTAGCACTGTGCGATATAACCTACCTACCGCGATGGACTAACATCAACGCTAGCAACAATAAACTGTTCGTAGGTGGTGCTCGCAACCAGATAAGTGCCGGCTACTACAGCGTGTGTTCTCTAAGCGACGAGGTCTTCAAACCCCTAGGAGCCGAACTCAAGATGAACGACTCAAACGGCACAGTGGTGTTAATCAACAACGGAAGAAACTCCTTGAGACTTGGCCGACCATTGGCGAGGACACTCGGTATGCAGCCTGACGAGATAAATCCAACGACTACCGCCACAGGCACTAAGTTACCCGACCTAGTACCGTATCGAGAGCTGTGCATTCATCTCAGCCAGGTTAGCACAACTGACAACATTCAAGGGGGGTCACCCTTCCACTATACTGAGAGCCGTACCGGTGAAAACGGAGAAATACAACGACGGTAGAACTGAGTCGTTTTCACCTCGGCAGTATAAGAGGTTAACCCAAGGCAACATCCCTGAGATGATAATATCGGTGTTAGATATAAATCATAATCTCGTGAATATAGGATACCTTAGCATAACGCTGCACATAAAATGACCAGCGCACAAGGTCCTGGAATGAAGTTGAAAAAAATGCATCAATGTGGGGATATCCGACCTCGGGGACACACGCGGATTCGACGACCCCGGAGTGGATGGTAAAGTGTACGCCTTGCAACTGAAAAACAGCATTTACAAACGCGTTGAAGTCCCCTCCGGTGGTACTAGCAACCTAAGTGATATGGTAGATACCACAAGAGCGGCAGTCAACACTAAGTACACCCTTGTCAACACCGGCGATGATAACTGGATAATATACCCATCGTTCGGAGGCAAACTGTTCGACTTAACCGATGTTGAGAGCAACGTGACGGCTATCACCAAAAATAAGCCATATACACTCGTCTTCACCGATGATGACAAGTGGGTGTTATTACCCGATAAAGTCGACTGGTTTCTCAATATTAAGCTCGGCTCCCCCCTACGTGTTCACGGATAACAAAGACAACCACCTAAACAAAGTCGTGAACAATGGAACCCTGCTCGTGGCTTATGTCCCGACTCAGAGACGTAGCGTAGTCATCAGCCCACTCAACAGTATGGCAGCCCACATGCTATCGAGTAAAGCGGGCATACAAAACGTGACATTGCAGTTGGTGTCTGAATTCGAAGGCGTGGTCAAGATCCTAGAGAGTCTACCGGCGAACTCAACACTGATCATCCAAGTCTACCTAGGGGAACCATCGCGGGATGATGTCGAAATCGTGAAAGGGGTCAAACTCCGGTGGGGGAAACAACACCAGTATCACGTTTGCAATGTTTACGTGCGGGTGGGTGTCGACTCCAAAACCAGTCTGCAGGGTGTCACCGTGATCGTGGAAGACGCTATATCACTAACCAAGATCTTCCTTCCCGACAACATACACTTCATGGGGTTGAAGTGCACCCCTGAACTATTATCAGAAAACCAGTTGGAAATTATATCGTAATAGTATTATAGCAATGACCAGTCATCATCCCAACGCTACACTTAACGACCTAGGGGACACGGAGGGATTCGATCAGCCTGGTGAGGAAGACACCTTATACATCCTACACTTCAAAGACAACGTGTATAGGCGTGTGTCGTTATCAGATTTTAAAGAGCCTGAATGGTTGATCAACTTAACCCTCACCTCACCTTATATCTCCTTGAAACAAAATAATACTATCTCTGAGATTAGGAACAACGGCATCATACTAGGATCGTTCATTCCGGAATATAGTGTACAAGTCATACCAATACCAGACCACTCGGGCAACATGTTAGCTTCCAGTGGGGAGGTGAAGACAGAGCTCACATTACTCGATTACCAAGAGGTCTTTAAAAAGGTCGCGGAAAACTTCACACTCATCATAGACATCTATCTCGGGGAGCTAGGGGTTTGGCCCCATAGGTTTATTAAACTTTTAGGTGATATTATGTTACGTTGGAAAGACAAGCATGAAAACCAACGTTGCCGTATTATTAGGGTATCGGGAAATGAACCTTTAGCAAGCCTTGATGGAGTTCATGTCATAAATGGACGTAGAGCTGAGACCACGAGTTTTTACACGCAAGTTAATCTAAGTATTATCAGCTTTAAGTACATTAATCGAAGGTTAAATGAAACCCAATTAAAATATCTTTTATAATATATATTATAGGATGGGGCTATACCCAGTCGTAGAGGAAGTAGCGAAGACCCTGGAAACTGTAGACGGGTTCCGCTTGAGGCAGTTATGCGATGTAAAACGCCAACTAGAACAAGACCGCGACACGCGGAAAGCACTATATAAGAAGTACCATAGAGCTTTCAATGCCGTGGACGGGACTGATACTGCCCTTATGGCAACCAGCATGGGACTAGGGGCGGCAGGTGTTGGGTTGTTAGCTACCATCGTGGCTGCACCTATAGTGCTAAGCATTGAAATAACAGCTGGGGTGACAGGGGTGTTAGGGTTGGTGCTTAAATTTGCATCACGCAGACTGCATCGTAAGGCGTTGAAACACGATGAGATCAGGGTTCTGGCTGAAGCAAAGCTGAACACGGTAAGTGAGCGTATTTCCACGGCACTCACTGACAGTAAGATCTCAGAGGAGGAGTTTTGTTCAATCCTCTCTGATCTCACAATATATAACAAAATGAAACAAGAGATTCGATCCAAGTCTCGTAAGTCTGCTATCAGTGAGGACGAGAAAAAAAAGTACATAGAACAAGGGGTGAAAAAAGCCCAGCAAGCCTTTATTACGAACACCAAAGAGATCATAGGCGATTCACATTAAACTGTTTCATCGAGGTAAACATGGCATAGTGTCATAGCGGCACGTTAGACGCAGCCCAGTATTGGATGGTGCAACCCAGAATACCAACACACTCCAGCCATACCCCCGGTGCGGCTAGGAGGTCCCGCTATCGTCCCAAACTTTTTCATAGTAGGGGTAATGGTAGCAAGAGCTAAGGGTCCGACCAAAGCCTTACTTGTGAAATAAGGCTTTGCAGAGGCTTTGGTTGAAAGTGATCCAGAACCCCCATTGTATATACTACTGTTTCTCTTGACATTCTGTAAGGTCAACTGTTTTAAGGCTATGAGAATGACGGTATGATTTTTCTAACTTCCTAAATTACATACACAGGATGGAGTGACTAGCAGAATTAAAATGTCGATAGACACAACTGGAAACGATTCTATTCTATTGACGTGTGTCGTGATGATTCGACCTAGATTTCTCTCTCAAACGTTAACGTCGGGAACGTGCCCAGTTTACTTCTTGAACGGTTATATGAAAAATGCCGATTTTAAAATAAAAGGTTCATAATAGCCTGTATGAAGACAATCATCACTAAGTCAGACAACATATGTGGTCAGCGAAAGCCCAAGCTTCAAAATCAGTTCGGAGTAGATTAGCTTAAGAGGACACTGCAAGACGATCGACTCATGCCATGTCATATTGGCTCCGTGATTTCATACGAGTCAGCAGACTGTTGATTTCCAACACGAAGATCAAGGTCGTATGACTTGTTTACATGTTATTGCCTTTATTAGTAACCCTATAGTAACCTCATACTTTGCAGAATACTAAACAAAACGAGTCCACACATGTATATGGTATTTCAAAGGGATTCATTCGCGAATCCTGCTCGAGGTATCGACGAAAAGTCATGACTTGAAGTTGAAGTAGAAACATCAAGTTTTAGATTATTTCGAAGTGTCTATGTATGTCTTGTGTGTGTTCGTGCTGTAGAGGCTCTACACTCATGGCTGGGGCAGATAATTAAACTGGAAGCGAATTGTATTATATGGGCATAATTTTGTATGTTTCATGTAGCCACCAAATTCTGAACATGTGTCGGTCGGTCGGTAGGGGAGAAAAGCTTAATAAAATCAAAATGATCTAAATATTATTCTTGATTCTCATTTATTGTAATTCATATTGCAATTTCTCGCCTTCTTTTAACGACTGCGACTGATTAAAAGATAAATATTTTATATGACGAGGCGGTACGCTTTAGGTTTGAGTCGGCAGTGTTGGAATGTTTGGTAGGGTCGGCAATTAGATTAGAATGGTCGGTCGGGCGATGAGAAACACACAAATTATAAATGCTGCCCTTTCAGAAACCAGTAGCTCTGTGGCCCACCAAATAGGGCTTATACTGGAATCAAACCAATGAACAAACGAATTAATTATTTAAGCAATATATAATTAGTACGAGGCATTTTTATAATTTTGACATATTCACAGAATACCGTCATGCAATATTTTTTTCCACTTACTTTTCAAAAATATATTAATATATCATGGAATGTAAGAATGTTAATGCAGCTGTTCAAGTCACACTACACTAAACCAGGCGATGCGTAAACATAGCAACATCTTCACCCGGTTCCCAACGTTTAGAATTGTGGAAGCATGACCAATGTTGAAATTTTAGGAATTCATCTGTCTTTATTATTGGAATCAATAGTGGATGTTTCGTGTGTCTAATGAAATGCCACGTATTTAGCGACACGACTCGATAGATATATCAAATATCACTAAACACCTAGACTATCTTATTTATTTTAAACCCCCTTTTTCTTTCTTTACTTTTGATTTAATTAACTTTAAACAAACGTTCATCCGAGAAAATTCCAAGATCTCCCAACTGTAAACTAACAGACTGTTCACGTTTATAGGCTAAAAGACATCGTTCGCAAAAATATACAAAATTGAGACATGTATTTATATACATTCCTATCCTTGTTTGTCATTACATGGGTAAGGGCACCTCTGATAATAATCATTTTGGTTTTAGCGAAAACGTAAAAACTCGGTCCTGGCATACGAAAACATAAAACCAAAAAACAAACAGTGCACGCCGATAGAAAGTGGAGAGAACGATTGAGACATAACATCCAGCTATTTACTGTGTCATGAAGCAAAACTACAGGTAATGACTGTTGCCAATCGAGTGTGTCGGTTGCACGTAAAATGACCGTACGCTGACAGCACGTAACAAAGGCAAATTTGCACAAAGCGAGGCATGGACTCGACTCAGCGGGGGCGAGTCATTCACAGTCGCTCTAGCTCAGTGCCGGTGCATTGAATGACTTGGCAATCAGCTGATCGGTGTAAATGTTCCCCGCTTGACGTTGGTCATCCGATGCCAACGCCACCTGAAGAAATGCATTTTATGAAATAAGTAGTACCAGCAAAGTGATAGGTCAAATGAATGTCACTGCAGTGAAAATATACCTTTTAATTTAAACTAAGAAATCTACTTCCTTTGCACTTTCGTATATATACGTGAGTGAGTGAGTGAGTTTGACGCTGCACCCAGCTATATTCCAGCTACATGTCTGTAAATAATAGAGTCTGGACCAGACAATCCAGTGATCAACATCATGAGCGTCAATCTGCGCAAATTGGAACCGATGACATGTGTCAAGCAAGTCAGCGAGCCTGACCACCGATCCCATTATTCGCCTCTTACGACAAGCATGGGTTACTGAAGATCAATATTCTAACCCGGACCTTCACGGGTCTAAGGGTGTGTGTATGTATATACACTTAACTATATATATACTTATACATCGCACACATCCACGCAACTAATACATGCTCAAGGTGTTGGTATTTTCCCCTCGATCTCAACGGCACAACGAATTATCAATATCAACTCCCTGGGAGTATACAACTCTTGCAGCCACTAGACGCACTGAGTTATTGTGCTTTTCCCATCCTTTCAAGGTACCCATTCACAGCTGGGTGGACTGGAACACACAGTCATAGTACTTTGTCCAGCTTTATTGCACGTTGCTGTACCAACAACTAGGTGTTTGCACGTATTCATATGGCCACCATCTGCTCATATACCAACGGATTCGTGGGTTATTTTGAAGTGCACAGGGTTGTGTACTGTACAGTGGGGTATAATAAATGCGTTTATATAATATTGTTAGTTGTATTGCCATTGTACTGCTACTCTATTTTGTACTGAAGTTGCAATTACTTTGCAGTAACCTGTATTTATTTGTAAATCATGTTAATTCTATAGCATTTCCTTATTTTCTCGTTTTACACTGAAACCTTTTTCTGGCAGATTTCTGGACGAACGTATTGTTCCGTTTTGTCGACACACATAGCAATTTGTACACTTAAGCAGGAAATGTAAGATTTGCTGTGAGACCTGAACTTTCAACTGAAAAGTGTTACACAATGAAGCCTTTATTTCGACAGGGGAAATGACAAGTCATTTCGAGTTATACAAGGAGATGTTTCAATATTGAAAGTGACATAATGCACTGATTTTCTGTTCTAGGGCCAGTCTTATAATATGTGTGAGACTTTGTAACTGATTGATTGAATGAGACCTTTTGTCGTTTAATGCCGCACTCAGCAATGTTCCAGCTATCTGGCGGCGGGCTGTAAATAATGGAGTCTGAACCAGGCAAGCCAGTGACAAACAGCATGAGCCTTGTATTACAACTGGGATACGATGACATGTGTCAAGCGAGCCTGACCACAACCGATCCTGTAAGTAGCCTCATACGACATGCATGGGTAACTGAAGACCAGTTCTAACCCACATCTTCACGGGTCAATTAAATGAATTAACAGGATGAAAAACATTTGTTCATTGGTGCTGTATTTGACGGACTAAACGTAAAACCAGGCGCATCTGCCTCACCCTTTACAATAAGAAACAGAGTGAACAAGGAGCCCTGTTGGACTGCTCCCTGCTATTGTTCCGTTTTTGTTACTCTTCGGTGGAAGATTCTTCGAAGAAAGTGCATATGCAAACTAGAATCATACAGCACTGGTTTCAGATGGGTGTAGCTCCCGTTTCTCAGTTGAACGGTCGCTGTTGCTTTAAACATAACATCAGTAGGAAACCTAGAACAGGAGATAAACAACAACTACTAAGTAGTTGATCATATTTTGACGAAACTGCATAATTCTTTATGTAACATATCATATATAAGCTCTTCTATTATTTTCAATGTACCCCGCTTACAAGCGAGTAACATTTCAATGTACCCCGCTGTCAATCGCAACTCATTTGGTATTTCGTGGTAGTAATTCTTTATCTCGAATAACACTGAATCGCGTATGATGTACGTTAATTACCGATGTTTTGCGAATGCGAATCGATGGAGGGGAGATAACTCTAAATCTGTTTTTCTGGCCAGAAAAATCTAGCGATGGCTTCAAAAAGATTTGTAGCCGTGTTTCAAACAATTCAAAAGTAACATTAAGGTGTTAGGTTAGATAAATACGTTGTTCACTGGTTTCTCGGGGTCTTTATGTAACATATCATATATACTACCCATCAAAAGTTTAGACTCACTTAAAGCACTCACTATATGTTATGTATGTATGTATGTGTGTATGTATGTATGTATGTATGTATGTATGTATGTATGTATGTATGTATGTATGTATGTATGTATGTATGTATGTATGTATGTATGTATGTATGTATGTATGTATGTATGTATGTATGTATGTGTGTGTGTGTGTGTGTGTGTGTGTGTGTGTGTGTGTGTGTGTGTGTGTGTGTATGTATGTATGTATGTAATGTATGTATGTGTGTGTGTGTATGTATGTATGTATGTATGTGTGTGTGTGTGTGTATGTATGTATGTATGTATGTATGTATGTATGTATGTAATGTATGTATGTATGTATGTATGTATGTATGTATGTATGTATGTATGTATGTATGTATGTATGTATGTATGTATGTATGTATGTATGTATGTATGTATGTATGTATCTATGTATCTATGTGTGTGTGTGTGTTTGTGTGTGTGTGTGTGTGTGTGTGGTTACATCGAAGATGAATTTCTCCACTAACTTTGGGGAACCAACTGCAGACCTTATGCAGATGAATTGCAGAGGATCATGCATCAAATTGCTGAAAAACATGTGCAAATAAAGAATTTCATTATTTACTGAACTCATGACAATAATCTTTTCAATGTTACGAATTTGTTTTACAATACATTAGTTCATGTGTAGACAGTACCTTTAAACAGTATGGAATATTTTGCAAAATCTAGTTTAGAACAGTTGACTGAAGTAAGTGGCTAAATTTATACTAGTGAGTCTAAACTTTTGATGGTTTATACGAAAACCAAACATTTTGATGGTAGTATATTTGGGATTACACTACTTGCACATAGTAATCAGTAATGCCAATTATTCAAGACAATATCAAGAACGAGCAGCTGCATACCCGACTATATCCCAGTCATTGCAATACAATGTAGACATGGATAATTATGAATTTAATCGAGGCGTGTGCGAGAAACATTGTGATAAAACACTGAATGTTCCAGGAGGCTTATATCAAACCATACGTACTGACGACGGAGCACCCAGTCGACAGGAGGAAGAACCCATACCACTCAAAGTTGTCCTGGATGTAGGGAGCGATGACGGCAATGATCACGGACATGACCGCCTGCAAAGTACGAAATATCTCTCTGCTCATGAAAGGAAAAATGCAGAGGACACAGCGTCTGAAAACGATACAAAACCATCGCGCCTGATTTTATTTTAGATTTATAAGAACAATATCTGTTCTTATGGGTGTTGCCGAAGTGGTACACGTCTTAGGCCTGGATCAGATAGAGCTATAGTGCCACATAAACCTTACACACGAAGTTGAAATATTGCTCACCGCTGAGTTGAACACAGCTCACTCACTGACTCTTACCTGCTCACCCACTCACCTAGATATCGGTCCCGGTCTGATATCCTTTGGTGTCGTGGCTAATATATTGTCCTGCAGTGTCAACTCACTCTCTCACCAACTCACCCAGATATCAGTTCCGGCCTAGTATAATTTTGTATTGTGGCTAATATATCGGCGTGCAGTGTCCGCGGAATTTGTGGTACAAACCTGAGAGGTGAACAACAGTCCATAGTTCTGTATGAAGTAGCGTTGTCCAAATGTTTGCACTGTGACAGATGGAAATAACGAATAGTTTCCACTGAAAGTTCCGAACGTCAGGCATACGTAGATGAAGAATAGTGGTTTTCCTGCTAGTTCCGTCAACTTATACGTTGCCATAAGCACCGTGAATACTGTACATAAGGACATCATGGCAACCTACAACATAGACAACCATATACCATGTAACATGAAGGCTGACACGTTGTAAAACACGATCCACCTTATCTGGCATACTGGAATGGCTTATTACTTTCCTTGAGTCGCCATTCACCTATGCATGAAAATGTATCTCTGCAAAAAATATTTCGTTGTTCGTGTCATATACCTTAAAGGACACTTTGTCGCCAAAATGCCCCCACCAGATTCTGCCCCCAGCATTGAATATGGACGCACAGCTTCCAACAACGGCCAAGAAGTGATCATCATGGATGAACGTTTGTCCGTATGCCTGCAATGATCAGTTCAAAATGTTCAAAGTCTTACAATGCATCACTGTAGCATTCATAAACTCAATCAGCACGTTTCCACTTGTTAAAGCTACATTAATCAAATGCTATTTCTGGATGACAAGTGCGAGATATTTACATAATACTTGTAATTAATAGCCCTCAGTACATTCATGAAAGAAGATCATAGTTATAATGGGCACATTTTAAAGGAACATGTCCTCCCAAAACCCCGGACTCTGCTATATGAGGGTTCTGACAAATTGATCCGACTCAGAAACACTACGTACTTTCCAGAATGTTGAAAAGAACACAAGACCAACACTGTTGAAGAGCAGCGTGAACCACAGCAGCCAAAAGTCCTTCATCTTCCAACTGTGTTTCCATGACACATAGTGCTCTTGTTCATCATGGCCGTAGCTACAATCATGATACGATAGCTGTTTGATTTGCTATAATTGTAAATATTAGATCAGCATCGATGACCCAAGCTGTTTCTCATATTCTACGTGTGTTTAATCGTTGGTAACTGTTTCGTAATGGCAAGTGCCGTATGAACAACTAGACCAGACAAACAACAAGTTCACATTTAAGCTGTTCATGAATCTGACTAACAATAAATTGTGCATTGAAATACCGAATGAGAATATTCAGCAGAGACATTCGCCAATAAAGGGCAACAGCTGAACCTAGTTCAGTAGGCGTGGTCTAATTTAGATATTAATTAATCGAATCGTGATCACAAATTATTTCCTCGTTAGCCTTGTCTGTGGTAAGTATCATTATTCATTTAATCATTGCTCTACATACTCCATGACCAAGGTATGAGCAGAAGGCTAACACCTGACATTAAATAACAAAACCCAAGTTGTTTGAACATGCATCCATGTGTAACTGAACCTCGTGATGGAAGTAGGCTCTCTTTCGGGTGAGAGTGATGTCTCTTCGTCGTCCACATCCTCCTCAACGTCCACGAGTCTAGTCTGCCGTGTCCGCCAACCAATAAATACAGGAAAGAAATGTCACAACGTGTGCTCCTGCAACGTGTGCTCATGCAACGTGTGCTCATCAACATGTACTCAAGTTTGTTTGTTTTGTATATTTCATCTATATAACTGCAGTCCAAACAATCTAAACTGGACCAGACAATCCAGTGATGAACATCATGAGCATCGACCTATGCAGTTGAGATACAATGACTGGTCAACCATGACAGCGAGCCTGCCCACCCGAACCTGTTAGTCGCCTCTTGAGACAAGCATGTGTTACTGAAGTCCAACTCTAACCCGGATCGTCACGGGTTATGTAGATTCTAAGGTCATCCGCGTATTTTAGGTGTTATACATGAAATTAAATATCGTAATATTCTTATAAAATTCCGATCAGGCTTATTACGATTTAAACAAAATGAAGGAAGATGGTTAAATATTGATGTATCTCTACGCACAAATTCGGTATAGAGGATGAATTCTATTTTCTTTTAGTATTCAATTTTATTCTGAAGTAAGATTACGTTATTTTCCACATGTCTATAACCAAATTCCATATATATTTATATTCAAAAGCCTGTTAACTTCCGCTTACAGTGAATCATTATTAATTTATGGAAATGTATATAAGAAGAGACAGACTTTGTTAAACTCTTAATACGTATTGTTTTACATCATGTTTCCAATATATGCTGATTGTATATATGTTATATGTGTATGGGCCTGTGGATAAAGATCTTTGATTTTGAGGTGAAAAGGTGAAAGAGTGAAACATAACAACATATATAACAATATTTTCACGCATAATTATTTCAGTTAAAATCTTCATATTGATTGGGAAAATTTGTTTAATTAATTTACGATGTATATCGAGCAACATTATTGAAGAATATTCTGAACTGGGGAAGGATTTGAATGTATTTTAAATACTGGCGAAACATATTCACTGGTAAGTTGTTTTGAATGCACATCAGCACCGTATGTGAGATCGTTATTACATATGAAGAACTGTGTCTGTAGGAGAGCCTAGAGATTTCGTGTTGGTTGATGGTGGCAAGGACCGAGTTGTGGTCTCCAGTGTGGGTGAACCCTTGTGTGTTAATGTCAAAGGACACCTCACCTGGGGCGGATCCCTTAGCAACAGGATTCCGAACGCTTGTAGAACTACGTAACATCCTCCCAGAACGATGAAGACGAGGGGGACTCTGCTTAGAATAGCTCGTTGTATAAAGTAGCTGCAATACAAGTTGAAAGTTAGTGAGTGAGTGAGTGAGTTGGCACTTTGGCAATATTTCAGCCATATCGTGACTAAAACAAGTTATAGATTAACAATTAGTAAAGATAGATTATAAAATCTTGTCACCGAAGGACAGTAAAACAACTACAAACATCACAGATATACTTGTAAAACTACTAATACAATCTAAAACAATTTTTCTATAGAGGACAATACAATATAAAAATAGGCTATAGATCACCAACAACTGAACGTAGATCACCATACTAGGGACCATGGCGACTGTAAGAAATGTTAGCCAAAATTAAAATAACAAGAATACTACGTTTAAAAATCCTGGTAAGTTTAAATTGACTTTGAAAGTGTTGGGACATACGTATCCTCTCAGGAGGACAATAATTTAACGCTACTTCAACCCCCTTTCAGGGTACAGCCACTAACAATCTCAGTTACTAATCTAAACTACCAATAATAAAATATGCATCTAGTTACAAATCATTTAACAAATCTAATTCTTTTATAAATGCAATAATTAAATGAGAACTGACATTATTAAAAAGATCCTTCATTGTTCGTGATTTTGAAATAGTTATCCCTTGTGATGGAATATTCAATGCAGTCAAGCAAGACATGCTTGACCGTGATTCTTTCATCACAAGGGATACAAAACGGAGGATCCTCACCTTTTAATAGGTATTCATGGGTATATATTGTATGGCCAATACGACATCGTCGTGTTATGACCTCTGCAAATCTGGTCGGACAACCCAAGTAGGTGTAACCAATATAGGGTTTGATTTCATGTAATGTATTGATACCTACTTGAGTGTCCACACAAGTTGAAAACACATAGGTGATAAACAACAAATTATGCACTATTTTCAAATCATTTTCAGTTTATATGATAAGCATATCAATACATGTTATACAATGTCGAGGATAGACACTCTGAATTATACTACAGCACCACATTGACCATAGGGCCTGTAAATCTCGCGAGGCGCTACTTCCGGTACTAAGCTGGTTCCCGGCGACACAGAGCCCTGCCTACACCCGATACCAGATTTCCGGTGACAAGAACTTCAAGAACTTCTACTGGTTCCAAATTGCGGGACCGCCAGATATGACTTTACTAGACCAGACCAAGTATACAACCATGCTTGGCTGTCACAGCTGTTGACAGTCGTAATAGTTGGCGTATTTGGGGATGGTTAGATCCCGCATGGATTATCGGTTCCTTACTGTCCACTGCCAACAATGAAACCATTCGAAAACGTATGAAACGTTGTTGGTCACTCGAAGTACTAAACAACACTAAGGTCTGGCGAAGTGAAGTAACACACTCTTAATGGCACCCAGCAAACGTACATCGCGTTTCCAAGTGATTTGGGGCATCAACCGCGATGGATATAATCAAGCTGGTGTGTCACATCGAATGAAAGACTCTGTAACAAACTCTGTAACACTGAGTGCAATTGCTTACCTTTTCATTCTCATTGTGTCATTTTCTGCTGAATGTGACAATTAATAGTTGTTCCGCTAACACTTCCGCCTTACTTGAGATGAACTGCTTTTAAATGAACGTCGAGTTACCGCCCTTTGTAACTATCAATAACGTATTTGGAGACTGGGGTGCAATTAGGATGTCAAGAGTGAGTGAGTGACTGATTTAACGCCGATGTGAACAGATGTCCATTCTCAACTCTAGGTGATGCTGGTGTTCCCTAGGAATGGTGCTTACACACCTCGAAACACACTCGGGACAAACTGGGATGCGAACCCACAATCATAGGATAAACAACCTGGTCACTGGTCTCGCGAAATAAACAGCAACAACATATGACACAAATAGAACAATGAATACTTACTATTGACCATGGATAAGATACGGAGGGGGGCTCGTTCTGAGGGTTGATGTACCATGTTTGAACGTAATCAAATATGAAAGGGCCACCACCAAATCCTGCTACAATTAGTCCACTGGCTAGACCTTTTCTGTCGGAGATCCACTGTAAATAAAACACAATTAGTGCTGCACGCTTAAAAGCTCATCTGGGTGAGTAGTCAATGGAAACAACGCTCATAAGCCACAGATGTTAAACATCCAAAATTGATATCGAAAAGTCGAATTTCAAATCCACAGTTTTACGAAATATCTATTAATGCAGATTTGATTCTTATTCCGATTATGCAATGAGTTTTTTTAAATGAAATTGTGATGATACGATAACATAAGCGTATCCTGCACCACATGCAGCACGAGTCATATACAAATGCAAAATTCTCGTAAACCTGAAAATGAATTCGGGAGTTGTTTCTTGAATGTATTAAGGACAATGTTTCATTTTCAAAACAGGGATTTGGTGGTACATTTGCTGGACCTAGTATAATAACTTTTAACGGATCCTCCTCATAGGATTACTTATCAATACGTGACTTGTTTGAATAGCCACCTTTAATTACCTTCATTGCACAACTCATGGGTACAACGTATGATATCCCTATTCCGAGACCAAACATCAGACCATACGTCAGAACCACGACGGGCAAGGAGCGTTGGACAGTGATGTAGGTGAAAATGGTGCCTCCGCTGGAACAAATACAGATACAGGCAACGTGATAACTGAATGAGGAAATTGCTTGGGGATTTGGGAGTAATCATGGCTTTGAATATGCAGCTTGGTTGACACCGTACATAGAACAGCACACCACAACAATTATCCTGGTAGAGTTAGTGGGCGGTCGTACAGAATAGAATACAGATCAGGGTGCTGGTGTACAAAGCATCCTTAGCAATAGGATTGCCATAAGTCAATGTTAAAGTATTGGAGTCACAGTCACCTTAGCACTTACAGGACTTGTCATAAGTCAATGTTAAGGTATTGGAGTCACAGTCACCTTAGCACTTACAGGACTTGTCATAAGTCAATGTAAAGGTATTGGAGTCACAGTCACTTTACCACTTAGATCTCTTTGTACAACGACACGTACCCAGAACCTTAGTACTGGCACAGGTTGTGGACACTTCTGTCAGGGTCAGTGGTCGCACGTTCAGGAAACAGTTGTATGTGGGTCAAAAACTTCACCCTTGTGGGATTGGTGGACACAAGTACAGCGGACAGTGGTATACAGGGCACGAACTTTAGCCTGGACACTTAATTATGTCAGGGTCAGTGGACGCACGTTCAGTCAAAAGTTGTATGCGGGTCAATACCTTCATCCTAGTGGGATTGGTGGATACAAGTACAGTGAACAGTGGTATACAGGGCACGAACTTTAGCCTGGACACTTAATTATGTCAGGGTCAGTGGACACACGTTCAGTAAACAGTTATTATTATTATTATTTTTATTATTGAATATTTATGTAGCGCACATATCCATGCACTAGTGCATGCTCAAGGCGCTGGTATTTTTTCCCTCGATCATTGGATGTCAACCTCAACGGCACATCTTATTATTAATCTCAAATCCCTGGCGAGCATACAACTCTTGCTGCCACTAGGCGCACCGAGTTATTGCGGCTTTCCCACCTTACGAGGTACCCATTCACAGCTGGGTGGACTGGGACACATAGTCACAGTACTTTGTCCAAGTTTACTGCACATTGCTGTACCCGCAACTAGGTGTTTGCACGTATTCATGTGGCCACCATCTGGTCATATACCAACTGATTCGTGGGTTCTTTTAAGCGCACAGGTTTTTGTACTGTACACTAGGGGTTGTGACAACACTGAAAGTGTCTGCACACAAAGTTGACTCCTAGGTTTTTACACCTGGTCACGGGTGGGCTCGATCCCGGCACCTCGTGCTCACTGGATCACGAGCCTGGCGCCTTAGCCAGCTCGCCCACCACGTCAATAACTTCATCCTGGTGGAATACACGTTACGGACTTCGTCACGGTAGGATTTCCGGGTACGGGAACAGTTGTCTACATATCACAAACTTCATTCTGGTAGGATTGGTGGACGCATGATAAATGAATAGTGTTATACAGGTAACATACTTCATCCTGGTAAGATTGGTGGATGCCCAATAAGTATGATTTCACATATTGTATTCATTCAGGAAACGGATTGAGCACAAGTTATCCAACTTAATGACGCCCTCTCCCAATATTTACAACAATTATGCATGAGAGATCTTGAGTTTGAGAATATAACAGTTTAGGAAGAACAGATGAATCGTTTAGTTTGAGTGATGTAGTGATGGACATGTTTGAAGATATTCAGATTTTCTTCAGTTGAGAGGTCTGCATTGCCATATATAATAAGACATATATTTGGTAAATATCAATTTTGTAAATTATCACCTATGTTAGCTAACAAAGTTTCTCTATATGTTTTATAACGGGGACAATCCAAGAAATAATGATATACATTTTCACAGAGACATCCACAAGAACAGGATGGATCGGTTATAATGTTGATTCTATACAAATCATAGTTGAGCGTACTTACATTGTATCTTAACTTTGTGTGTAAAATATTTAGCTTACGTATACCAGATGAAAAGTATGATGGGGCACTATTACGCATTGTTGTAATGTTTCTTTTAAATGACGAAATGGAGTCACAGTTGCTTACAGTTGACGGGAGATTGTTCCAGGCTTTTATGGTTGACGGAATAAATGAAGATGTTGAATATTTTGGTCTTGTATTGGGCACAGTATAATTTTGAGCATTACGTAAGTTATAATGGGTTCTTTTTCCTACAACAGGTGGTAACAATTCGTTTGAAAAAGACGGGGCGATGTCATGTTTAATCTTATAAAACAAGTTAAATTTACGCTTCTTTCTTCTCTCCGATAGCAACTCACATCCAGTCTCGTAATAAAGAACTCTACTCGGAGTGTATTTGGGTAGGACAGTTACTATACGAGCTGCCTCAAGTTGTAGTCTTTCTAACTTGTTCGAGTCTTCAATCAGTCACCCACCCCATACCTCACACGCATATTAAAAATGTGGATTATAAACACTGTGTAAATTCTTGATAACGTTATCCTATTCAATAGATATTTAATTTTCTTAAGGCACCGATCGTTTTAGAGGTTTTGTCCACAATAATTCCGATGTGACAAGACCAACTGCCATTTGAAGAAAAAGTTAACCCCAGATGTTTGTGAAAATCAACAATAGCTATACTAACTCCATCAAAATATAGTTTAATAGCTTGGTCACTATCTTGTAAAGAAATTATCATAGCTTTAGTTTTGTCAGGATTATATTTAATCAGCCATTCCTTCGCCCAACTACTCAATAAGGTCAAATTATCGTTCATGTTTTTTTCCAATAAGCATTTGTCTTTTGAAATATCCCCTAGTGCCGTATCATCAGCAAACAGTCTGGTTAAACAATAGAGTATATCGGCTATTTCATTGACGTAAACAATGAACAAGAAAGGACCGAGTACTGAACCTTGTGGAACGCCAGCTTTTAACATTCTCGGGGTGGATAAAGCTCCATTAACAAATACTGATTGATTTCGATTGCTTACATAACTTTTGAACCAATTGAGTAACTTTCCTTTAACACCATACATTTCTAATTTTAACATAAGCCCTTTGTGCCACACTCTATCCAACGCTTTAGGTACATCGCAAAATACCATGCAGTGGTTTTCTTTGTTGTCAAGTGATGTACAAAACTGATTTCAAATTTCAATAGTTGATAAACAGTTGAATGACCAGTTTGGAATCCACATGGATACTAATATAATAACTTATTGTCTAAAAATAGTTATACACATGTCTAAAAACTGCTCTCTCAAACAACTTTCCCACACAACTAATAAGCGATATAGGTCTGTAGTTAGACACAATGGAGTGGTCACCTTTCTCTTCATAAAAGCATTACATTGGCATATTTCCTATTATTGGGATACACACAACAACTAAGGGACATGTTGAATAATAAACACAGTACATGACTAATAGAATTGACCGTTTTCTCAAGCAATTGATGACTGATTCTGTCGGGGCAAGCAGCTTTCTTTACAGGCAAGCATTTGATAATATCGGATATTTCATTACTGGAGAGAATGAAATTTTCCAAAAACGCGTCAGTGCGTTTGTCAAACAGAGGCAGGTCTAAATTCTCATCTTCTTCTAAATGGCAGATAGATTCAAAGTATTCATTCAACAATTAGCCTTTTCCAAGTCTGTGAACGCTGATGGACCCTCTTCGTTGCCATTTCTCTTTAGAGCGGGAATGTAGGAAGCGGAATTTGACTTTTTTACTATGTTTCTTAAAGAACAAATAAACTTTGTTTTTGTGGTACTCTTTTAACTATTACATATGAGAGATTTGTGGTTAGTCTTATGCGGAACACCAAATTCATTCTTAAAAAAACTTGTGGTTAATTAATATGGAGCGATTAAAAGTTGCCAAAAAGTCGCCTGCTTCACTCTCGCCCGCTAACGAAACCACAGACAGGTTAGGTAACTCTGTCGCCAGAGTACTGCAGTGACGTCATATGAGGAAGGATTTTCAGTTAGTTGTATAGAAAGTGTGTAGCATGTCCGTCATTTTGATGATTTCTCAACATCAAGGAAGACATGCCGAATCGTTGCATTGTCGTCAGTTGCTACAAGGGGTCGGGCGATGGTGTCGCCATGCACAGATTTCCACAGGACCCCGTAGTTCGTACTAAATGGGTTATGTTTGTGAGTGCGAAGCGAGCGTTGTGGAAGCCTGAAACGATATCTTAATTGTGTTCAGATCGCTTCACGGAAGTTAAAGAATCAAAACTACTTACTAGTAGTAGTAAAATATGCATATGATTGATGACCATAAAGATTTTCCATGACACAACTTGTAACATAACGATTTCTTCCTCGGAAGCGAGGTTGTGGTCGAAGTGACAATAATACTGTAAGTAGTATTATATTGACACACACCTCGCTTCCATGAGAGAAATTGTTATGTTATAAGCTATGTCATGCCAAATCATATTGGCCATCAATCAAATACATATTTTACTACCAGTAGAAAGTAGTTTTGATTTTGTAACTCGGTGAAAACAAAACTAAATAGTATTGGCAGATGTTCGCGACAGGGCCTCGCCAGTTTTGAAAATCATAAAGTCTCGGGCTAAAGTCTGTTAGAATTAATGGGATTATGGTTTGTTTTCATCAAGTTAGAAAATGAAAACTATATTCTACTCGTAGTTACATATGTATTGGAATCATGACCAAAATGATTTTCATGACACATATAAAATAACGATTTCTTCCATAGAAGCGAGGTGGGGGTCGAAGTCACAATACTGCGCGATAAATTTCTTGCTACATTCACGTGGTTAACGTCCACTCACCAGTATGTAGATACTAGTCAATGTACGTCTTTATATTTGGTCTAGACATTATATAGTTTGCCAATGTGAATCATAATTCGCACACACGCCCTAGTGTATGTTGTCTGTCTCATTACACTTCTCGGCGAAAACTATGATTCTGCTGAATGCTACGACAAATGAATAAAAACAAAATGCAAATGTTAAAATTAAAACAGATTAAAGTTATAGGAACAATGACAGGCTATTACCATGTTCGAGGAATGTATCCATCAATATCCACAAAAACGAGTGATATGCCATTCATCTGCAGCTGTTCCAAGTGATGTATTTCACATTGGTGTTTAGTCTCGTTGGTCACCCAAGATAGCACCCCTGGTAACTAATTGCGTAATGTCCGCCATTCTTTAAAAAAAGTAATTTTGTTAGCCAATAATGAGCAATCACTCAATGTATTGGCGGTTGATCCTTTGACAGAAGGACGTTGTTTTTTCACAGACACAGACACGACAGAGTGTATTCAGTATAGATTATTAAATCTACATACATAAACACTACCTTTTGACAAATCCGCTGTGCAAGATAAAAGTAATTAATCAATCAGCGTGTTATCGGTTAATCCTTTGATCGATGTTTATAATGTTGAGCATTTACTCCAGACACAAGAAATGTCAAATGGGAACCTTTGTCGGGTAATCTAAGTGGTGTTACCACTAATTATACCTGTTATAATTTCATTAACTGACCATCAAGTGAATGATGACAAATAACATGTGTAGGTTTATACCACCTAACACGGGTTACAACAAGGGAGTATTAATTGCTGTATTGCATGCATTTTAATTGCATGTGAAAACTTATGGGCCGACACAGTTTGAGAATACAAACACAACTTCATTGTTGCATAAGAAATACATATAAGCATTTTCTGTATGCTAAAACTGTATGTACCTATTTGCCTAAGTAAGTTTTCAGATTCTTCTAGCAATGGCAAAGTAGGGTTGTTTAGTTTACGAATTCAAATAAATCAAACGTCATTTTTTAATATCATACGTAATAGACGTCATATTTTTACATGACATTAAATATCGAGGTAAAAAAACACAGAAATGGGATCAATTTGGCTCATTCATTATACCATCCAGGCATTATAGAAAACCTGAAAAATCCCACACTGATTGGATGCTTTACCACAACCAATCAACAACTACCGGGGATATTTTCACATAACTGCATCTGATGGGCATCCAACCGTCTTAATGCGCTCATATGAAAATTGGTTTTATAATGGCAATGTTATTGAAACTGTATCCTTTTACAAGTACCTTGGAATTATGTTCACTCCTAAATTATCCTGGAGTAAAGCTACATCTTGCCTTGCATCACAAGCTAGTAAGGCAATATTCTCTGTTAAAAATTTCCAAAGGAAACTTGGCAGCATTAATAGTACTGATTTATTCAAAATCTTTGATTGTATGATAGCACCCATTCTCTGTTATGGGTCTGAAATCTGGGGCACATCCTACTGTAATACTATTGAATCTGTCCATATTAAATTCTGTAAATATGTCTTGAAACTTGGAAAATCCACCTGTAACAATATGGTCTTGGGTGAATGTGGAAGAGTGCCTTTACAGTTTACTTATACAACCAATGCAGTGAAATACTGGTGCAGACTTCTAAACATGCCTGACTATAGATTACCAAAACAATGTTATTTTATGCTATTATCTTTAGACAGGGTAGGACGAAATTCATGGGCAACTAGAATTAAAAATATTCTTTTTCAATTTGGTTTTGGATTTGTTTGGATAAGTCAGGAAATTGGTGATCACAAAATAATTATGGAATCATTTAAACAGAGACTACATGACAATTTATTTCAATCTTGTCAATCATCTTTGGACAGTAACTGTAAATGTCTTTACTATAAGCAATTCAAATCTTTTTTAAATGTTGAGAGCTCCTTGATAAATAATGATATCCCTCAATATTTAAAAACTTTATATGCCCGATTTCGGTGCTGTAATTTTAAATTAGCAGTTGAAACGGGCAGATACACTGATGTTGCATATAATGAAAGGCATTGCCTGTTTTGTAAATTAAATGGTATCTTCGTTGTTGAAGATGAATGGCATGTGTTTTATATCTGTGATGCATATTCCCATATCAGAAATAAGTACATATCAAAATATTTTAGTAAATGTCCATCAATTATTAATATTTTATCAATATTACAGAGTAAAAATGTTAATATTATCAAGGATGTATGTCTATTTTTATACTTTGTTGACAAGAAACACAAATCTAAATGAAATATATATGTGCTCTACTTATCATCAATTTATGTACATGTATTTTGGGCCGGAGGCCTGTTACTGAAATAAAATTCTGTTCTGTTCTGTTAATGTCGCACTGTTTAGGTTGAAGAAATTAACCGTAACCGTGATGAGCGAGGCTGTTCATCGTTTTCACTATCACTAGCGTCTGGCTCGAACAAATAAGGCCTAGCGACACCAAGCGATTTTGACAGAATCGTCTATGAAAACAAGTTGTAACTCGGAAACTAGGCAAAGCACGAGACAAAATCAAATGACAGTAGATTGTGAGAACATATAGCTTTCATTTTTCACAACAGTTGTCACGATTGCAGGTTTATACAAACCTGTACACAAGATAATGTACACCCTGAAATGTACATGAATTCTGCATCAGTCCTCATATCTATTCCTCATATGACGTCACAGAGACGCCCCGATCTGATTGGTTGAAATTTTGTTCGAGGGTGAGAATTGTGCACTGTTGTCAACAAGGTCGATTTAAGTTAATTAAAGATCGAAATGAGTAGTCTTAATGATGGGGTTTCATTTATAACGATGCCAATTAGTGATTTATGTATTTGTACCCCCTAAAGTATATGTGATCTTTAAGAGTTTCCAATATGAAGATGTATTTTCAGCATAAAGCTAAAAAATGAATAAGTAAACGGTTGAATCAGTGTTTGCCCTTAACCCTGAAAAGCTGCAGGCCATAAGGACCCAAAAACACACAAAGTGTTGAGTCCTGATCAGAATGTGTAGGACCTGTATTTTAATATGGAAATATTGCTCTTAGTTATTGGGGACGAAAAAACTGTCGGTCATAAGGACCTGCAGAAAGCAAAAGCTGTCGGTCAGACTGTGGTTCAGTCGGCTTCGTGCCTAATGACCGACGTTAATCTCGAACGCTGAGTGGAATACAGGTCACGAAGTTGATCATGGTAAGATTGGTGGACGCAAGTACAGTGAACAGTGGAATACAGGTCATTAACCTTAGCCTCGCAGGACTGGTGGACGCATGATACGGGAAGAGCTGTAAACAGATCACACACTTCATCCTGGCGTGAGAAATGAACGACAAGAATGAACTATCACTTGCGACACATGAAACTATCAAAGATTTATAAACATTTATAGAAAAAGAGATGTTTACAACATTTAAAACAGCATACCTCAGTATCAAGCAGCCAAAGAACACAGTTATGCGAGGACCGAATCTGTCATAGATCGCGCCCGCCAGTACGATCGTGGATCCCATGCCGATAGTGGCAGCAGAGTACACCCAGGCCGTATCCGAGTAGCGTATCTTCCAGTCAGGGAACTTGTCCCACAGGTAAGACGTGATATAAGGGTTCATGTTGCCTGGGAATTGACAAATGAGCAAATCGTTACGTCTACGTAGATTTGATCCATTCCAATAACAACATCCCAGCTAGCACCAGATGTGATAAAATATTCCCCCCAAAAGTAAATCCGAAGTCGAAATCTGTCGTATAAAAGCATACATTTACTAACCTTAGATCAACTAAGATTCCAATTGTATCGAATTGGAATAAATCTGCCTGGATAAACAATTGAACTACAAATGAGTAAGTTAGTCTTTTACGATTTCTAGTCACATCGGCAGTATTTCAGCCATATAGTGACCAACACAAGTAAAACATTCATGTCACATAAATCGAGAATATAAACACATGTTCACTCACCACATTTAAAACAAGAATACAGGTTAAGTCGATTTACAGTTGTGACTGTATCAAGAGTATATATTTGTTTCAACAATATTACAGCTGTATGATGTTGTTTGTAAACAATAGACTACAAATCGAGTCTGGACCGGACAATCCAGTGATTGTAACCATGCGATACGATGACAGAGCGCGTTTATGATTCACTTTGAAATAGTGATGATACCAGGTGTTCGCGAAAAGGTGAACGTATCCTGCCCCACAAGTGGCACCCGTCATAAACATATGCTAAGTCAACTCAACTGTTCACCTGAAATAGGGCGCTGGGGTAGCCTAGTGGTTAAAGCGTTGGCTCGTCACGCCGAAGACCCGGGTTCGAATCCCCACATGGGTACAATGTGTGAAGCCCATTTCTGGTGTCCCCCGCCGTGATGTAGCTGGAATATTGCTAAAAGCGGCGTAAAACCAAACTCAGTCAGTCAGTCAGTCACCTGAAATACTTCGGGAATGTATGGTATAAGTCAAAATAGGGAATTGCATCGGGCATCATTTTTGTCACTGATGCATCAAATTTGGGAATTTCCTCCACCTGTCTACCAACACACTTCTTGCAAGCTTTACTTAGGCCTTGAATGTAACCTTGATCAAACAACTTCTGAGCAAGAGTGATATAACGCTCTTTGACAAACTGATTGCATCTCAAAAGTTGTGAGATGTAAACACCAAATGCAGGAGCTGTTGGAATACTAGTATTGCTCGACATGACAGACAAGTTGACTATTGGAAAGTTTGAATCAACCCTTTTGTCATACAGTCTTGTGGTGATTTTTTGTCACTCTGCATCTCTATGCATAGATGTAAATATGAAACAGTTGAGGCGGTCTCACTTGTCACCTTAATTTCAATTTCAGGTGGGTAAATCAGTGGAAGGCAATTGGCTATTTCATGGTTATTGAACGATATTAGACCATCGATATATCAGAAGCTTAGGTTAAACGTCTTGGCCAAATTACCTTGTTTTGATTTTGTCAACCCAAGCAAACATTCTGATTCATATGCATAAATAAATAGATCCGCAAGGAGGGGAGCACGACTGGGGCCCTTGCTGATGCATACTTCTTTGAGAAATGTTTTACCCCTAAATTTAGCAAAGATCGTATTATTTCAGCATTTCACAGATTGTTTTCTCGTTGTACCTCACATTTGACATTTGCTTTCATTTTTGATAAATTTTCCTGAATCTCTGCCGATAGATATGTAGGTATAGCAATTTTTTATCATGTCTGTTAATCTCATGTCAAGTCTACATATGATTGAATTTCAGGCAAGAATACTTCAGAAACTCTGAACTTGACCTTGAATTGTTTGTTTAACATGGATCGATGGAGCAACACACCAGAGAAAATAACGAACGAAATACCAAAACATAACACTCCTGAAATAATAATGGCGCGAAGGTAGGTGACAAAGGCTTACGGGAAGGTGTAAAGTGTCAATATCAAAATGTAATCCAACCATCAGTGTGTTAATTGAATAAGTACACCACCAATGATAACACCGGTAGCGGGCCATCCGATCCAGCACGCCATCTTGTCGAGTGTGTTGGATAAAGCTGTAGATCACCCACTTGATGTGTAAAGCGCTCCACACAGTTGGTTAGCCTGCTCCCTTGACTTTGTTTTTGAAGAGAATATAGAGTAAATTACAGAGGATTTGAGAAGGCTTGAATATCAGTTAACATCGCACTACATCCTTGACCGTCTTTTTAGAATGGCATCTAGTTAGGACGTGGACGAACAAGAAAAATGCAACTGATAATCTAGTTGATAACGGTGATATCATTAGCTTGCTGCATGCGCACTGATTGTGGAATGACCTAAACGTGTATATACATCTGTCCACATGATCCGTCTTCCACGGTTTCAATCTAATGATGGAAAACTTAACATTGTCAGCGGTGTAGTGAGATTACATTTACCTAAAGTACAGTTACTCATTATTCTGACATTCGATTCTGTCTCGTTTTGAGCTATCATTATATTCAATCTTTGGTGATAAACATTAGTTTGTACTGACAATTATACAATGTGTATCCCCAAAGGCAACAACAAGGCGCATTTTGGTTAGAATTAGTCTTCAGGAACCCATGCTTGTCTTAAGAGGCGATTGGGTGACTTGGTTGACACGTCATCGTATCCCCATTGCGTAGATCCATGCTCATGATATTGATCATTTGATTGCCTGGATTCGCCACGATGACGGATTGGAATCACCATTTCAGATCTTGTGTCTCGGTATGGATTCCTGCCCATGTAATCCTCTCCCGTGACTATCAACGCTCCAAGACCAATACACTTACAGGCCTAAATTTATAAAACATTGGAAATGTGGAATTAGTTTATTCTATTAGGGCGAAGAGCCACTTTGTTGACAGAAACGTGTTGACATTAGGTTGGAAAACCAGGCTTCATTGTCCATATCAGTTTGCCATTTATGTGAGCAAGCACCAGGAACAACGTGATGTTTTTTATCATTATGCATGTGATATGACATGTCACAGTAGTCGTGATAACTGAAGATAACGTGGACATCCCGGGCACTTGAGATAAACAATGTGCAGTCCTACGTGCAGTGTAGTGTCGTCCTTTCTTGATGGTTCTTGATTAAGGCCAACATCAACAATATTCATGTTATATGGTTGCGGACAGAAGTCTGGAACAGGCAATCCCGTGATTGATATAACGGGCGCCTTCTTACATTGGCTGTGCGATTACATTCATTCAACCAAGTAACCAGGACTGAATTTCTTCAATAGCATATGATTTGGTGGAATTTCTGATTTAGCTTTAAAAAATGAAACTTAAACGCATATATTCCAAATGTTACTATACTGGCTCACTATAGTTAACATTACCGCAGTATTGATTGAAGCTGGTGGGGTAGCCTAGTGGTTAAAGCGTTCGCTCGTCACGCCGAAGATCTGGGTTTGATTCTCCATATGAGTACAATGTGTGAAGCCAATTTCTGATGTTCCCCGCCGTGATATTGCTGGAATGTTGCTTAAAGCGGTGTAAAGAGTGTAAATCTAAACTCACTCACTAACAGTAACACATATGCTAGCCTGGTACACTTATTGATTGACAATGATATAAATTATGAGCACTTAAATAAGGCATTTGCAGATTTGCTGGAATCAATTATTTGTGTAGTCGATTAATATGTTTGGGTCAAAATGATATTGATGAATCCCAATCGAATACCAAATCGGTTCATGATCAAACATTCATTTCAACGCAGAATGTAATGAAAACATCAGACCAACTCTGGGAAAAGGATTCATTACGTTTGTCTCGAAATGAAAAAAAGTTACTTAAGAAACTATCATTTTTGACCCAGACAGACTGTAGGCATTAACGACTTGTTAAAATGAACGATTTGATGTAAACATATTTTATTCATAAATATCAAACAGTCAGTGCCAAAGGATACCCAGCACTGAATATCCTCAGAAACAGGTTTAGTTGGTGTTTAGACAACAGAGCTGTGAAGACATTATGCATGGATCGCTGACAGTCAGTGATAACACCATGTGTTCGCGGAACGGATATACGCATGTCCGGTCCTACCGGAAGTACCCGCTATTTACACAAGCATATGGCCTCAGACCACAGTTACCCCCCTTAACTTTTACCATGACCCGGAAGTAAAATATGAGAATATAGTGCCTTGTTTAAATGGGCTGTTCTGCTTGTGCTGATTTTTTCAGGGTGACTTGTGATAGCTTAAATGAAAGGTAAGACATTGTACTTTATTGCAAAATTTTGTTGGTCCACAATCTACTCATGGTATTGACACCAGCCTTCCTTGATTTGACCCCAAGTTCAAGGCTGTCTGGTGTGTTTCGGCTCGTAACTTCCGGTGACCATTGTTTACAGTGGATACAGCAAAATCGACATGGTCGATCCAGGCTCATATTTTGCCGATTAAGTGACAAGTGGCAGGTTGGTGAGCATGCAACAGGAGAACAGCCTACGACCGATATTAATTATGGTGCACTGGCATGTCACTGTAGATAGCAAAGAAGGAAAATAATTGTGGTCTGAGGCCTGATATGGTGAAGGTAGTGCAAGTGTTTAATTTGCTATATGTCTGTTATTTTTCAAAATATTCACTTGAAACTTTGCATATTTACTGCCAGGAGCATTTGAAATATGTATACATGTGTTTTCAACTGAAAATATTTTTTTTTTACATTTTTTATGAATTTATTTCAGTTTTCTGATTGCATATTGTTTTAGTGAGTGAGCGGACGCATCATATTTAGACATATTGGTTCAATTATGGTGAATGTATGTATCACTACACCGCACGTGCCTTATAGATGCATGTGATACCTAAAATGGCTAATATTCAAGCCTTTTTTTCCAAAGATATAGAGCCAAGTTTGTGAAGAATTCAGTCCTCAGTGTGGAAAATGGCATATGTCATATGTGGACTGGAGCATGCAAGCACAGTGGGTATGGGGTGTTGCGGTATTTTTGCCCCATAGCCTACCAGTGGCGTACTACTCATGCTCACAGGCTGAGTTTTATAGTACACAGGGAAAACTTCGACATAGGTGATTACGACATCAGCCATTTGTGCCACAACAGTAAATGCACCTATGTCGAACACCTGTCTGCTGAACCATACAGCATAAATGCAGACAGAGTGGCCTGTGTAAACAGGGGTGTGTGTAAAGGCCATGCACCTTTCCCAGATTGCCTTTTGGCATTGAAGTCATAGGAGAACAGAAAAACAAAGGCAAAGTATATGAAAAATACTATATCAAATAATATAGTAAAATTTTATTCATATTTCCTGATTTTCACCACAGTCACAGTTAGTTGTGACATAGCATTTATTCACAACACATAGCTTTAGAGACATTATGATGTATTTAAACTTAAAGTTACACAGTATCTGTCTTTAGGAAGTAATTAGCACATACAGTTCTGCAGCATCACTGCACATTTTCAATATTTTGAATAAGAATGTTCATGGTTTTTGCTGAAACACGGTACAGGGTCTAACTGACCCTTTCTGTAGTCCCCACTCTGCTTGTCAGTCTGTTTAGACTTCAAATGTTCACAGATCTTGCTTCCATGCTGTGTAAGTTTCCTTTTCACAACACTGGGGCTTTTCTGATAGTCTTTGTGATAGGTAGCCTCCTTGTCCATTTGTTCAAGTGACCGCACAGCTCGGCTTGAAAGTTTCACCCCAGAATGGTCGCACTTGTCGATTGCTGATGTCCCAGGGCCATTGTTGAGCCTGTGAATTGTGGAAGAAGCCCTCCCAATCATGTTCCTTGAAAAGTTTACATTCTTTGGCAAAGAAATACTCAGTGATCGATTGGCAGCTTCACATTTCTGTGTGTCTGTGTACAGTTTCATTTGTTCCACCACTTCTACACTTAACTTCATTTTGAGAATTTCATTAAGCAAGTGTTTATCATTGTCATCCATATTGAAATGAGTGATACTGTTGCAGCCGAGGAACATGGATCGCTGCCACCAGCTGTTTGTTACACCTCCTCTACACACAACTGAGTACCGGGCACACCTGGAGCAGTCGCCGCTGTAGCACTTGAGGGTTGCTTCGAGCACTCTTGGTAAGATACTACGAAGTGTTTTCATGTCACCTGCATGATCTTTCATGAGTTCTTTTAGTATCAGGCTGCACCGTGCTTTGACATCCTGGCTCAGCACCTTCTTTGCTTCCATTTTATGTGTACGAGTAGTGCCGGGGAACATATCTGCTAAAATCAGCTCTGTAACATTGTCGGAACTGTCCTTGAGCCAAGTGGGTTGGGTCAGCTAGCCTTTGCACCTTCCACATTGGGTCCAACACTTTGAGAGCTTTGTCTACTCCATCTGCAGACTTCGAATCCCCATCGGTTGTGGCATACTTTTATGAGTACACCCTGTAGTGCGAGCTGATTACCAATGTCCTCTCCCATTTTGAACTCAGAGAATGGAGGAAGGCCGACATGTTCGCAGTACAGTCTGGGTGCCCCCTGACATTTCACATCCATGCCTTTTCCTTTCAGCCAGGCACCAGTCCAGCAGAGCTTATTCTGGAATGACGCACTGACGATGAACTTCTTTGTCAGTAACAGTTTCGCAGGCGATGCCGATTGCTTGTGATGCATTCTGCCCTGGCTTCTTCCTGCTTGCTATTGTTGTCGAGTTGTATCGGCCATCCATAGCAATGTTCATCTCACACGGCTCAGTACCCTCTTTCGATTAACTTCCTTCACTAACTCCACCTTTCTGCCATATCCTTAGTGTTAAGTTCAGTTACAGCCTTAGCCACCTTGTTGGAGGTCCTCTGCATACTGCTCCTGCATGGGGTGGAATGTCCATGTTGGCCATCAGTAACCTCGCCTCGTATTTCCTATAGGTGTGTCCTGTAGACCCAAGGCAAGTCCCACGTTGGGTGCTGCTGGGTTTGGCCCAGGTTTACCCGTCTCGATTTCTTTGTATAACTTCATTTCAGGTGCTACTAAAGTCACATGTGACACATTTCAGTGTTATTTTCCAGCATGCTCCCCATTTTCTCTCCTTGGCTATCTGCAGCTGAGGGTCGTCACAGTCACTGGATGTTGACCGATGCAGTCGCAGAGCTGTGTTCCATGCTTCGGCCACCTTTTCATTGTCGACTAGTCGCATACCCTCCAAGTCATCTTTGCTTGACTCTTGTTTCAGGTCATGCTTGCTCGTTGAAGTGGGACGCAGCAGCCTCACTGAAGTAGAGATGCCATCGCAGTCAGGTGTTGACAGCCCAGTGCCATCCAGCCTTGACTTGGTGACCAGGGAGAAGTCTTCTGCACTCAACCTAGTGACTGTCCTGGGTATCTGGGGTGGAGAGGCACTTTCCGACTCTTCCGATTCAAGGGTGAGACCTTTGTTCCAGGGAGTATGGCCTTTGCTGAACTGTGACTTGATTCTCTTATGGTCGCCTTTCATCGTGATTGTGTCGAATAGAACTAATGAGCTCTGAGCACAGCATGTACTTATATATCCCATCTCTGTGTGTTGTCACTGGCACTGACAAGCAGGTATATGTATTAGAAAAATGTATTGGAAACTCAAGACATACACATGTCTTGCGCCACTGGTGTAAATCGCAGTTGAGCCATACACACCTACTGACACTTTGTCGCGTATTGGCCAGGTGTCAGGTGAGAGTGGACATGCTTTGGTGACTCGCTGCACTTGATTGGCTGTACTCAGCTACTTGTGCAGCCAATCAATTTAACGAGGAAAGATAGGGCTTTCTAATGAATACAAATTTAACAGTTTCAATTTTCATTTTTGTTGAAAAATATGAACTTTAATGGAATTATTTTAGTATAAAATGCATGTATGTATATAAAAATAGAGAAAAATGAAAAAAAATGCTTTAATGGACTGAAACCATTGTCCTTTGATAGCACATGCAATAACAAAAGAGGAACACTTGATGTTTTTGTCAATTTCCACCTGGTTATGGAGTTATAGACAAATTAGAATTGTGTTTGAAATTAATTCATGCCCAAAATTAACACTCAAAATGCCAGAGATACAGCATGGAGTAAAAGCAGTATAAGTCAAGTTGTGTATGAGTTAGGGCTTTCTAAATTTTCTGTGAGCCTTACATAGTGTCTGGGCTTAGTATTGATTAAGTTTTATTTAATTTGCAGACTTTTGGTGTCCTGATAGGCCCCAGACCACAGTTACCCCTTAACTTTTTACCATGACCCGGAAGTAAAATATGAGAATATAGTGCCTTGTTTAAATGGGCTGTTCTGCTTGTGCTGATTTTTCAGGGTGACTTGTGATAGCTTAAATGAAAGGTAAGACATTGTACTTTTATTGCAAAATTTTGTTGGTCCACAATCTACTCATGGTATTGACACCAGCCTTCCTTGATTTGACCCCAAGTTCAAGGCTGTCTGGTGTGTTTCGGCTCGTAACTTCCGGTGACCATTGTTTACAGTGGATACAGCAAAATCGACATGGTCGATCCAGGCTCATATTTTGCCGATTAAGTGACAAGTGGCAGGTTGGTGAGCATGCAACAGGAGAACAGCCTACGACCGATATTAATTATGGTGCACTGGCATGTCACTGTAGATAGCAAAGAAGGAAAATAATTGTGGTCTGAGGCCATATAGCCTGACGCCGATCACAGAACACCTTTGGTAGAAGTATTCTCACGGTCTTCCCGCAGTCTTCTCACGACACAGTTTCAAGAGACGCGTTATGTAATATCACAACTGAAAAATGAAGAAAAGACAGATATACACAGGTAGGTAGCACTTCAGCTAGCATACAAAGAAGCCACATATTCACTGAAATATGTGTCCCCGGTTATCCACCTGGAACGAAGTATTTAATGTCGTATTGTTCACGAGGCACCATGGTAGTATTTTGGACATACTTGGACTTGTTTTGGATATGGTTTTTTTTTTAACATGATTATTTCTGTTTTCCCAGGCCGTGATATTGCTGGAATACTGCTAAAAGCGGCGTAAAACTAAACACACTCACCCACTGTACATACATTATTCGGGTCACCACCATCTTCCACCATCCGGCCTTATACATTGTTTCAAACGTCATTTCCATCTGGCATCTTCTTGTTGAAGAAAAACATCAGAATAAAACCTACAATAAAATATTATCCAAACTAGATTGTATGTTACAATGCAACTTGAGGGAATTGTATCACTGTTTATGATATCATGCCTTATGCACGTGTACGTGTCACATGTAACAAATAAACCAAATTCCCATGTGTAAATAAACAAACCGGATCTAACCAGTTTAATAAAATATTACTGACAACCAATGGAAATAAAAGCTTTAAAAAAGTTAAAATAGTGATTTACCGAGATTCTGGGACCTTACCCACAAAACGTAGTGTTACGACCCATCGTAACTGCTTTATTCCGGATGGGGTCCCTGAATTAGATTACATTCTCTTGATAGAAAAAATATTGAAAAACTTAATGGATAAGAACCTCTTTTATTTCCTTATTAAGTTTGTTATCCATAAATGTTGTCAATATTATATTTCCCCACTTCTACAATACCACATATAGAAGGTGATGTAAAAGACTTACTACAGGAAGAACAGGCAGCAGTTAGAAAGAAGAGCCCATACCAGCCGATAAGGTCTGTAAGATAAGACGTCAGCAGAGACCCGACTGGAGAAATGACCATCTGTTTAAATTACGGCGCATCATTATGACGGGATATCTATAAAGCTTACATATCCACGCATCTAGTACACGCCCAAGGCGCTGTTGTTTTTCCCACGACCATTTGATGTCAATCTCAACGGCACATATTATCAATTTCAATTCCCTCGATCATGTCTATGGGACTGTAATAGTGTGAAGAGAAATTTCACAATGGATGAATTAATGTTGATGTTTGCAACCACTGTAATTCTTTATTATCTGAGATGTTTATCGCTTCTCAATGATGTGGCAGAGAGTAGCGGACGAAAATCTGCAAGAGTGTGATTCAGGACCACATCATTTTTATAAAACGTTAAGTACTAACCTGTGAGGAAAACAAAATCCCATATATCTGTATGAAGTACTCCTGGCCAAACGTCCTCGCGGTCGCAGTGGGGATGAGGGAGTAGTTGCCGGAGAAGGTGCCGAATGTGAGGCAGACGTAGATGAAGAACAGGGGCTTCCCGTCGGCAACCTTGGTCAGGGTGAAGGTGAACATGAGGACTGTGAATAGCGCACACAGGCACAGCATAGCCGTCTGGAAGAGGAGTTTTACTTGTGGTTTGAGGCCGCACTTAGTAATGTATACACTTAAACAAGAAATGTAAGATTTGGTTTGAGAATTGAACGTTCAACGGAAAGGTGTAACACAATAAAGCATTTTTTCGACAGCAGAAGTGTCAAGCCATTGAGGGTTATATAAGAACATTGAAAGTGACATGATGCACTAGGAACTGATGTTCCGTTCTGGAACCATTCATATTATACCTCTGAGGCTTCGTTGATTCATTAATTGATTGATTGATTGATTGATTGATCAATATTTCAGCTATATATGGTGGCTGTTTGTAAAATAAAAAGTCTGGACCAGACGATCCAGATATCAATAGTTTGAACATCGATCGGCGGAATTGGGACACGATGACATGTGTCAACAAATCAGCAAGCCTGACCACATGATCCAGTTAGTCGCCTCCTGCTGAAGATCAGTTCTAATCTTGGTTATTTGTGAATGACAGAATACATGCGACGTTTTCAAAAAGGTTGAATTGTTTGAGTTGGCAGTTTGGTCTAAATAAACCTATTACATCTGTCTCGGATTGCCCGTGTTTAATGAAGTACCTTAAATGACACCTTGTCTCCAAAGTAGCCCCATGAGATACGACCTGCAGCATTGAAGATAGACGCAAAGCTTCCAACAACTGACAGGAACCTGTCATCTTGGATGAATGTTTGTCCATATGTCTGGAATTATAACCAGACATTTCGTGTACATAATTATATAACTTGAAGTTTATCAAGGTCTATCATTGTCGCAATGTGCTAACTTCATGTCATGAAAATCATTGATATGTCATATAATATTGGACAATAAAAAGTTTGATTCAGAACGTAATACGATTGATCCAGATGGTACGACAATATTTCACAGAACAAATGTAAAACAACGTAACTTATGTTATATTTGTGATTACACTTTCTTATTAAAGTACAGATTCTAGTACTTTTGGGGTTGAGGCCCATCCGGGATTCGAACCCACACCCTCAGAGTCAGGCACCTAATCGCCAGCACACAAAGTCAGACGCCTAGACCGTTCAGCCACCGCGACTTCCTCAAAAATGCAAGTCGGACAACTGGTAGTCTAGACTGCGGACTTTGTGTACTTCTCTGATAAGTGTTAATTGACACGGCTCCCACGGCCGAAAGCTATGAAATACACAATGCCATCTTAGAAAGTGGTCAAATGTAACTTATGTTATATTTGGGATTACACTTTCTTAGTAAAGTACATATTCTAGTACTTTTGGGGTTGAGGCCCATCCGGGATTCGAACCCACACCTTCAGAGTCAGGCACCTAATCGCCAGCACACAAGTTTCCACTCAGTACACCATATAGCATAGACACGCTCACCTTCCAGATGGTAGAGAAGAAGATTAGTCCTTGGCAGTTAAACAGTAGGATACACCAGAGAATCCAGAACTCTTTCGTTCTCCAGCAGTTTCTCCAGTGAACAGACTCTTGTTTACCCACTTGACTGACAGCATGACAAAAATGTCTTAAATTAAAAGAGTAACTCCTAATTATAATAGACCGTTTTAGGAACGTGTAGATTATACATACCAATCAGTACCTACTACAGCAATGCATTGGGTACTAATAGTCTTATAACTTTGAAGTTTAAAGTATCAATAGTAGGAGATCTGTGCCAAACACTGCCATCTAGAAATGAACTTTCACTCTTGCTCAAACAAACATATTATGTTAATTTACAGTGTGTAACCAACATACAATCTATATTCATCATGAAAGAGTACGGAGTATTTGAACATATGCGATGTATTAAACATGAACACAATGTGATGGTAAGGACTAGATGAAAAATTGAAGTAACACATTAAAACGATAACTCCCTCTCAATGTGGGGGTGGAAGTAACCATAAAGATCATGTAAAGTGAACGTTTAGGCATGCTCTTCCCGCAGAGGTTGCTTGTCGTATCCTTCGATCCTCTCTTCTGATATGGCCATATTTCCCGGTTCTCGTAAAATAACCTAGCGGCAAAAAATTGCAATACGAATTATCTTCCTTCTTTCTATCCAACGTAGACCCAACTTGACATATACAAGCAAATGTGGGGCCACAGATATCGCTCCTCTACCTGGGACTTTTGTTGATGTGACACATTTAATGGATAGCTTGTCGTTGTCAATGGAGACTCCATTGATTCGCCATTACATGACTGAGTCCTGTCTAGACGAAACGTTAGCGCATTGCGCAGGGGAAGAGGTTCTAGTTTTCCCAAAGCATAAGGAAATTACCGAGGCCTTGCGAATGATCACTTTTGAAACAACGTATCTGATTGCACACCTAAATCTGATTGCAACCAATCACGAATCCTGAACACTCGCACCATGAAAGGGTCGTACTAGAACAGAGGTTCGTAGGAAGGTTTGACAAGTAACGTCTGTGGAACAGAATGACGTTTAGGATGAGTTGACCAATAATAGGATACTAAGCACTAATGGTCAAGCATCCGTTTCTACGATGTGTTAAGCCCGAACATCAACAACCGCACAGAACAATCCCTTTCCAAGAAGTACTAAAATCAGTATTGATAACCTTTTCGTCGAACCTTGCTGGTCAACATTCAGTGTTTTGAGTGCGGTGGAACGCTCGTCTTGTACTTTCTTAAAGATTTTATGTCTGACAACCAGTTGAACCTCATCATACTTCAGACGAACTATCATAATATGTTCACATATCTGGATCCACTATTTTTCGGAGAGCATGTTTTTGTTGTTGTTTTTTATGTGTGTCTTCGAAACAAATAACCACGACAGAGCAAGGCTCGATATCTCTCGTTATCAACTGCTAACTGTTGCTATGCCTAACATGACTCAGACTTCAGGTTATTGTCGCAAATCCACGAGGTGGCAAGAGTTAAAAGGCTCACGAGGCAGAAAGTCAGTCAATAAAGACTAATGATACGAGGGACAGTCGACAAGTAGTCAGCCTGACCTGGTAAATGATACAAATGCAGCTGTTTTATGTTTTATTTTTCTACATATTATCTGTCAACCTCAAGCAAATTGGTTTTGCTACGTTCCAGCCTTACGATCCCAATTTTGTTTGAAATTTTATCTTGGTACACCCCAAAAGCGCAAAATCGGCAATAAATGCACCACAAACTTCAGGTAACAAAATATGCAAGAAACATTCTGTGTGTTTGAGATAGGTAGACGTCCACTAGAATCAAACTTATATTAAAGTGCATAAAAAAGCAATTTGAAAGTACAATTGCTTATTAAAGTGATTCCCCTTCATGTTTACTGAAACAGCTTGTTTTGGAGACACTACCCACCCCCTTTCAGACGACGAATCATAAGGACATAACTTATTCTAATGTTTTCACTTTTTCACACATGATGCTAAAGGTTCAAAGTAAATACTAAATGGTCACACAAGTGTGAACTCTCGGTATATTGTAAACGGGGCCAGCTTGAATATCTGGACGAAATGTTTTTGAAAGACTAAAATGGGGGCGTCCTTAAAAGAAACAGCCCCCGACTAAATATGAATCAAGCAATCCAAAGCTTTGATTCTTGATTATGACGGGAAGTCATCCAATACTATACTAACATATTTTATATGACATTATCTGAGGGCATACCATTATCCAAGAGGTACTAAATGACGGATCGTTTTTCATTTTCTGCATTTTTTCTAGAAATACTATACCCCAATGTGTTGTGATGACTAATATCTCGTTAATCACATTACTCACATATGTGAATTTTTTCATACGGCTTTGCTAATGATTCCTACAAACTAAAATGGAAGCTTTTCAAAAATTGGACATCGAGAATATAGTTAGGCCGACTACTGTTTGACCGGCCCTAGTACTAGCTATCGAGTCATCTCCACACCTTTGACAGACATGGAACTGTTTGTGGAACTACTGACATCAAGCCTAGTTGTATCTCTTGATTTTAATATTTGGCCTCCGAAATTCAACTTTCTAGTTCAATGGACACATTTTACCAAAACCAAATTAGAGAACCCATGTTTATGTTTCCTTCAAAGATGAACAATGAACATAACATTGGACAGTGGAAAAAAGAACCGTTTTTTAAATACTTACGTCATTCTCGCATCCTCTATTAGGGGGTCATAGTTGTCAACTGCATCAAGTTCGTCAATGTTGGACACACAGCGGCCACTGGGATATAAAATACTTTATCTTACCTCACATTGCAATGTACCCCGCTGTCAATGGCAACTCATTTGGTACTTCGTGGTAGTAATTCTTTATCTCGAATAACATTGAATTGCGTACGGATGTAAGGAAATTATCGATGTTTTGCGAATGCAAATCGATGGAAGGGAGATTACTCTAAATCTGTTTCTTCTTTTTTTGTCAGCAAAATGTAGGGATGGTTACAACAGGATTTGTAAATGCTTCAAACAATTCAAAATTAACAATAAGGTGTTCGGTAAGATAAATACGTTCGGGCTCAGGGAACATAAACAAACATCGAGGGTACATCAACCCATGCCCCCCTCGTGACCAGTGAACAACTGTTAGTGTACATGTTTCAACATATGTCAAAGCGATAGCCACTATTTGTATGAAATTCACTTTAGTTATGAAGAAACAAGCACACAAGTTTCAAACATTTAACATGAATCTTACGATTACAAAGAATGTATTCATACTGTCGGCCATCTCTTTGCCCGTTAGAGTCCTGTTCATTAGCTCCCTTCGTATCTTCAGGCTACAAGAAAAGGTGGATTATGATTCAGTATATCACCGTTGAATCAATATATTATCCCTGAATGCAAGTGATCACCATCATTGATTGCCGAACAGGATAACGGGAGACAATCTATACCTTGATATCCTTAGACAACCTGAGCACCAGACTCGAGATGTACAAAATTACCAATGTGTTGGCCACCTGCCGAGTGGTTAATATTGTTTCAGACCTTTGATTGTCCAATCAGAATTGACGTGAACCAGTTTATGATGAAAATGGGATCAAATCAATGAATGTGTAGTGAGTTCGAATAATCACTGCGTATGACATTGTATAAAGAATTGTTTTACCTTCAGATTTGTTTAACAGAAAAGAGCTTGACAATTGCACTAAATGGATGTCCTAGGCAACCAGAAGAAAGGGAAACCAGAATTTCGAAATCAATTTGTTACTAGTCTCTCAGAAATATGTAACTCATATACCGTCTGATCTGATATTGTCTTCTGGAAAAGTAGGCAAATATACAATTTTACCTTTGGCAGTCGAAGGAACACAATTCCCAAGAACTGAAGAGAAACATAGCAGGCTGCTAGAATCAGAAACATGTTGGGAACTCTGCCAAGCAAGTCTTTTTGAGTGAAGTATCTGTAACCAGATAGAAATTCATTCAGTCTCGTCCCAACCACAACCATTATCATTAAGGGGCGGTAGAATAGCCTAGTGGTTAAAACGTTCGCTCATCACGTTGAAGACACGTTCGATTACCCATATGGGTACAACGTGTGACGACAATTTCAGGTGTTCCCCGCAGTGATATCGGTGGAATATTGCTAAAAGCGCACTAAAACTAAACTCACTCACGTCTCATTTATCATTTCACATGGTTGCGCATTATTCTTAATGTTAGAGGATGGGACTGTTGTTTGGGTCATTCACCTTGCATTAGTTAAAAGTTTAGCTTCTTTTTTTTGTGATTCGTGTTTCAGTAAACAAATAGTATACATACTCCTCGCCGTCTACTTTGCCGGAATTTGGTGCAAGATTATCAGGGTTGATGTACCATGACTGGATGTAGTCGAAGATAAAGGCACTGCCGCCAAACCCAGCCAAGATCAATCCGGTGGCGAGACCCTTCTTGTCAGGGATCCACTGATTGGTGAAAGGAATAAGATCATCACTGACTCGTTATATGACACGCGAGATACTTAATACTGAATAACACCTTCTATTTATCAAGAACAGCAAACTTATCTCCTACAATTGATCAGAAGTAGAATAAATCAAATGTGCATTTGATGTTAAATATTTCAATCAGGGATACAAAGTCTCAGATATTCAGCCCTTCCTGTAAATATTTCACAACTGATTTCCTCTACATTCCTCTGAACTTCAAAGTCGTGGACATTTTACAGGTTGGAACAACATATAGCAATCAGAACTCTGCCAACGTTACCTAGACTGTTAGCGATTAAGTAGCCTGCCAGGTGGGTATGTTAGGATTCAGTATTATGACAGCATCAGATACAGCATTATACTTTTAGGTTCAAAAACAAAGTCTGAGTTCGAACACTTATGTAAACTTGATTTTCACTACTGCGGCCATTTTGATAATTATGTTCTTTCTTATGATCCATATGAACTGTTTGGTGTTTTTTTTTGTTATCTGTATTGGTGATGAGAGACGAGTTAATACGAAGAGCAGTCATGGGTAATTCAACTACACCACGTGTGTATGTTTTGGGCCAGTCTGGTGGTTGATAGCACGACCAACAATACATTACGTCATAGGCTCATTGAAACCCAATCGTTTGGGGTCTCTGTCGTTGAGTTCACATCAGCAATATTTCAGCCATATCGTGACTAAAACAAGTTTTTAACTTCATCATAAATACATCTTAATCATTAAAAACCTGTCAACGAAGGACAGTAAAACCAACTAGAATATCACAGACAACAGACAAACAAAAACACTAGTATCTATTACTAAACCTGGATTTCAAATTAGGACAATACAACATAATACCAAAAGCGGACTATAGATCACCAACAACCGAAGGTAGATCACCTTACTAGGGACCATTGGGACTTACAGTACCTTTGCTACCTGCATGGACCCTAGCTGGATTTATACCATCCCTTCAGCCGCTGGCGATTGTAGGAAAGTCATAACTTAAACTCACACAAATGCTACGTTTACATATTCTGGTAGGTTGATCTCTGTCGTTGAGTAACCACCAGAGTGAATATTTGCACCTCATTCAGCCTTAACATATTATGTGGACTCTGTGGTTTATTTACTGGATGAAATGTTTGTATGAAACTACATCCTACCATCATCGCACTATCCATCGGAGCAGCATATGCGGTTCCAACTCCAAGCCCAAACATCAAACCGAAGGTGATTATGACCCCAGCGAAGGAATGCTGTATCGAAAAGTAGGTCAGGGCAACGCCAGAACTGTGAGAAAATAATTTTAGGCATAAAACGTCAACGCTAGGGAACACCAAATTTCGATTTAAATATTCCATGGGCCAGGAAAGGCAATATCGAGGTAAAACGTGAATGGACTACTGGAGAACCAGACACCAGGTGGTCAAACCACATCTATGACTATGCTCAGCAGCATTAAAAGATAGGATACGGTAACAATTTATTGCCCTCAGCTTCATTGTACCTCAGATTTGTATTTGTTTTTAACATCAGAGCATCACTAGTTACATATCACACAGGCACATTAAAGGGGCTACACACATAAACAACACATGTAGGCTACGATACGGACGGTAATAAACATTCTAGTCAAGGCAACGTAGTAGGATAAACAAGCAGTGTATGAAATAAGGACAGTCCAAGACGGGCTAGATTTGACGGACGGTCTAAATTTACAGCTAGCCAGCCCGACGGTCTGGTGCAAATTTTAGATATACCATACATTTGAATTCTTGGTGTCCGGTCTGACTAAATCCATTTGGGGCTGGTAATATTTTGAAGTTTCCCATCCTGATGTCTGGCTGGGTTTTGGGCTTATTTCATACACTGGAACAAGTGATCATAAATAATTGTGATCAATGGGGAACGTCGACCTTTTTGAAGGAACATCCGGTAGAGGTGTCTTAGTCTTGATGGTACGGAAGAATATCAAGAATAATTATTTAAAATGTGGTGGATCACTTATAATTTGAAAAGGTATAATAATAACATGTTTATTGTCCAGAAAGCGAGGTTCACAATCGCAAAACGGACTCTAACTGATTTTCTACGATAATAACAAAATTGCAGCGCCGTTATGAAATGGGAAGTGGAGGTTGGTCTTCGTCAATGATAATTAGTCAACAGGGTTGTGGTTGAGAATATTTCGTGTGATACGTTGCAAGAACCACTTCCTTGGTGACATGTACTAATGACTCGTGATACCTGTATTATTTCAGACACAACCCATCATTAAATGGGCATTTACTTATTGAATATACTGATAAATGTGGTGTACTGCCCTCATAATACACAGTTGACAAAACATTAGGCCTTTTTTCCTAGGCGTCTACTTAAGCCAGTTCGCTCATTTTATCGGCAATTTTGGTAATCCCATTCTCCTCATTAAATAGACCAGGGTCTCCTTTCACAAAGCACTAAGGTGATCGTAAGTCACTAAGGTGACCTTAGTGCAATGTAAAAGAATGGGAGTTAAGGTTAACCTTAGTAAAGGTTGCTTCGTGTAAGGAGCCCCAGCTCCTTTTGGGTACATCCTTTCTCCCCGGTGAAGAGGGGCGTACACTGGCGCTATTATACAGGCTAATTCATCCATTAGTACATACGACTGATGAAGGATAAGAGTATTAGTCCATCACATATTTTGTGTAAATACCTCATCATGCAGCTTCCACAAAGTACTGCTATGCGGGGCCCAAACCGAGCTCGTAGAAGTCCTCCAATAAAGATGGAACCTGCCAGTCCAAAGGCAGCTGCAGCAAAGATCCACTCACTGTCTTTGTAACGGAGATCGACTGAAGTATCCCGGATGTAGGACGTGATGTATGGGTTCAAATTACCTGTTACAGTCAATTAAATGGTAATTGAATATTTTGTCAACCCGTTCGACAGCAATATGTATGCAGGTAACTTCCTCGAAATGGGTATGGCATATTCACAATAACTAACAATATCGGGATAACTCAACAAATGAGTGGTGACAAAAATTTATTAAACCGAGAACTATTACAATATTTTATCATTTTCTTGTTTTCATGTTCGATATTTGGAATAGTTTTTCGCAAAGAAACACATTTATTAAACGCCAGAGGAGAAATTAAACGCCATAGCAGAGCCAGTTCTGTTTCACCAGTACCCTCACAACTCTCGCTTACTTCCATTGATAAATAGCCATTGCAGTAGCCAGTGCTCTTTCATCGATACACATGTGCTTTCTCAGCAGCCCAGTTTTTTTTCAGACCAGTTTTGATTCCAAATCTAAACATACTAACAGCAACAACGACTGCCCTCTGCTAGAGTGAGTGAGTGTGGTTTTACTCCCGTTTTTGGTAATATTCAGGCAACATCACAGCGGGGTATACCAGATATGGGTTTCACACATTGTACCCTTGTTGGGAATCGAACCCGGGTCGTGACGGGCGAATGCTTTAACCATTAGGCTACCCCGCCGCCTCGTCCTCAGCTAGATCTCAACAGAGACACTGTAAAACAAATACAACACTAGATTGCCTTATAACAAGTAGGTGGGGTGAGGTGAGGTGAGGTGAGATGAAATTGGGTTTAACGTCGTGGTTGAGAATATTTCGCTCATATCACGACGTGCATGCGTGTGTATGTGTATGTGCGGCTGCTTGTACTAGCCCAGACTTAAGTTGGTTTTATAGTGGTAGCCCACTGAGATAACATGCCGCAGTGAAGCATCAATACCCCACTCAGACACATTATACTGACTCCGAGCCGACCAGTCCTAGTACCCATTAATGCCGAGCGCCGGGCAGGGACCAACAAGTACCATATTAACGACTTTTGGTATGACGCGGTCGGGGATCGAACCCGCGACCTTCCGCTCTCCGGGAAGACGCTCTAACCACTTCACCACAGAGGTGGTCCCATAACAAGTAGGCCTATCCACTATCCACTAATAGGTACAATCATGCACAGATGCCTATTCTATATGAATATTCTCCGCCACGGACACAACATCTGCAAGACGCTTTCGTAAATATGTAAATAAATTCTAATCACTCGATGTGATCCAACAGTCTATCTAAATCGTGGAGTTCAATGAATGGGTCATTGTTATCACACAATCTAATCAATCAGCCTTCATGAGCCGGATACAACATAAGTTCATGCTTACCAAAACAGAAATACGTTCCCAGGGTTAGGTGGATTAGAAAACCCCCGATTATTGTGAAAATAGCTCCGCGTTCCATGTTGTGCCTGGGACGTTACTGATATACCGCCGCCTACAGCTGTACACACGTGTATATGTCAGCAGATAGGTTACATGTCATCACCTAAAGGATCGTTACAGTATCTGCTGATAAGGTTATCGGTGGACGTTGTATTGTACAAGGCTGTGTTGTTGTTAAGTATCGCTTATAACATGCCCTATGTTTAATCCTGTTCTAAACGTTCTGGAAACAGGTGGTGGGTGTTGATGGTAGGGAACGAAATGCTTGCCTGTTTAGTGAATTCCCCTATCATCTTCACCGCTGTTTGTATTTTTGACTAGGGTGAAATGACAACCGGTGGATATTCGGGAATGGTAGTTCCCTTGCCTTCACATTCCATTGAGTGAGTGAGTTATTTTAGCCAAATCTTACGTATGAAAATTGTAAATTTATAAATGAATAAAACCAAACTTACTTAATATACTTACATGTCTGCAAAGGACAGTAAAATAACTAGTTTAAGACAGATTTACACTTAAAACTAGCATATAACCACTATTTCTATCTGCCGCAATACAATATAAAAATGGGCTGTAGGTTGCCACCAACTGAAGGTATATCACCATACTAGGGACCATTGGGACTTACAGTGCTCTTTCTACCTGCATGTACTCTAGTGATTTACACAATTCCTTCATCTGTTAGCAATTTTAGCCAGTAATTTAAACGAACATATATACTATTATTAAAAATGCGGTCAGACTGAATCTACTTTGAAAGAGTTTGAAACATATTTGATATTATATAACACCCGTAAAGTCTAATCAACAACTTTGGTGTCATTTGATGCCTGAGGTGAAAATGTCTCAGTAGATGGTCGTCATCGTGTAAAACTGAATGTTAAATATGCACATCTATCACCCTGCCTATAACAACTCCATGTTGGAGTAAAACGTGCATAACGGTATATTGTGTGGGAATGTCACTGGTAGGTAAAGTATGAGTGAGTGAGTTAAGTTTACGCAACACTCGGGAATATTCCAGATATGTGGTAGCGATCTGTACATAATCGAGTCTGAACCAGACAATCCAGTGATTAAAAGCATGAGCATCACTCTTTGCAACTGGGATACGAATACATGTGTCAACCAAGTCAGCGAGCTTGACCACCCGATCCCGTTTGTCGCCTCTTACGACAAGCTGGGTTATTTATTTAGTGAGGACGCAGACAAAACTATCAAAGTGAAAAATGAACAATGCAATAATGATTATTGTCACAGAGGAATAGAGGTGATTCTCTGAGGTTAAAGTTTGAGGCTGTGTTTCCGTACATGTCCAGAACTACAGCTACTGAAAGTTAGACTGTCACAGTGGACTCTAGCCTTGTGCTTTAACTCTCCCATTGTAGGAAGGTTGATGTATCAGCATCGTTCTACGTAAGTGGGATACAATGTCACGTGTCAACCATCTCAGCGAGCCTGACCACGGTATCCAGTTAGTTGCCTCACGACAAGCATGGGTTACTGAAGACCAATTCTAACCCGGATGTTCACGGGTAAGTAGGTAACTTATACCGTACAGAGATACGGATGGACACTGCTGCACTTCACACGACCCCCTCGAAGATTAATTATTGAAAACTTGTTCAAGTAATTCATCGTTACTTGACATTTGATCCTGAAATAGAAGCTTAAATTTCAAAACAAATGTAAATGGACTCAGTCTTTCAAATGCAGAAAAAGTGACCGTGTTTCGAGGAAATGAAAATCAATTTACAAACACCATCACCTCGTTCAATACTCAGAAATTTGAAATTCACGTAATGTTGCATGACGTTCTAAAACCGTAACCAAGAGAAAACATAAGCTACGAAATGAAAATGGTCCGATACAACACACAACGCATGGCTATAAAATAATAATCCTCGTCAAGTATATTTCATGACAGCAGTGTAATGTGTATTACAATTCATTAATTTGTAGAATGGTGTGTAGACCCATTGACTTTAGTCATGTAGATGGCAGATGAACCGACTGAGATCAGTATGTTTGTCGTGTTGAATAGTATTTTGATAATGTGTTATGGCGTTGCCGGGTTTAATCCCCTGGATGCCGAGGTTCTTTTTCAGGCGCACATTTTCATAAGGTTTGAAAAGTGAACGTTGTGCGAGAATTGCGCTATAAAAATACACAAAAATGTAGAATATTAAATTTCCTATCCGTCGGTATGAATATAAGTGCATCTACCTTGACGGTTTGAGACAAAGAAAATGCTAAATGTTGTCCAAAATTTTGTTATGCGTTGAAAAACAGTAAATTTCTTCGCTTTTTATCGTGCACCGATAAAAGCACTATGTTACGATTTGTTTTAATTTGGCATCTTTACGGAAAGTGTGAACAAAGGAAATACGTCCCGATATCTGAACGACATAGGTGTATATGAAATGGGTTTATGTGCTTATGCATAACGTTATACACTAAATCTTAAAAATGACTCGCAATACATGTCAAAAATGGATTTTCTTACGTCAAAGGACGACAGAGAGGTAATATATAAGATAAGGGGGCATAACTCTGCTATGCTTAAGACTACGTCAATGTAAGTTCACTTGGAGGGAATTTGTTGTGGACCCTATATTTTCATATTTTATGTTCACGGTGAACCAAAGTATTCCAATTCGAATATCCCAAATGTGAGCGGATACATTGTGGTAGTTTCACAATATATAACAAAAGATGACAACGTACTACATAAGAAAGCACGTAATAGCGATTTCGCTGGCCCTGTGCGATATGTAAGTTAGTTCTCAGATTCCCATATTCCCCTGTTTGTGTAGATGTATTTTGACTATTTTTGCATCATCATTAAAATGGTACTAGCCGTATCTTCAAATGCAATGAAATTACTGAAAATAATAAAACATTTTAGTTGACGTCATTGTTTGTTTTATGGATTTTGCGACTTCGGAAAAAGACGACACTGGTCTGCTGATTAGTATATATTTCACCTAATTTCCAATTAATTGTACAGAAGGTCTCGGCTTCTAAGTCAGAATTTAACACACTTTAGAAAAAAATGCAATGAATGATTTTACCATTTAAATAGTGAGTGTTTAGAAGATAAAGCTACTCTGTTTTCAATTTTGCGGTCCTTTGTCGTTGATTAAGGACGCTAAATGTAATTTAAAAACCGAACGCGTTAGAGTGAGGTTTTAAATTAAACATTTAGCGGTCTTAAATCAACGATAAAGGACCGCAAAATTGAAAACAGTGTAGCTTTATCTTCATTCTAGCACGACTGATAAGCGTTTTAAAACCGAACTGTTTGGCGCGCAAGAACACAAGGCGCGAAGGGGCCTTTTTCCTGGAAATCGCTTGGAATCGTCCCGTTGAGGGACAGGTTGTGTAATGAACAAAATGAGACATTTTCAACAACATAAATGCTTTATTTCAGGAACCAGTATGCTTGTATTTGTAACAAGTAGCATACATAAATATAAAAATACAGTTTATACTGTGAGCAAGTACAATTATTTGATTTTTCTCAAGCGAATTATTGATCTCCCCTACTGTATGACAATCGACTCGTCCCAATTCAAGCCGTGAAGTCGCTAAGTTTAGTCGCCGCTAACTTTATTCACGGAAATATTTAATAACTGTTGATAACCACCCTACTATTCCCAATTTGGAAAAGACCTGACATGCCACGTTTTATGTGGGATACATGGACAGTGGAAGTGGAAGGACTGGGCATTACGGCCGGGACGGAAGCGGTCAGGTTAGGACGTGTGGGCCGACGTGTGTTGTCGACGTCAACACACGTAGATCTGGACCCGGTTTGAATATATACTGCCGCTTTTGCGCTGCTGACGGATTTTCCAGCTTCGTAGTTTCTTCACTGGGATTAGGTTCAAGAAATTCTCCTTCAAACCATTCGCTTTTACTTAAAAAAACACCAAAGATGCTGCCGAGATAGAAATTGCCGATGTCCGACATGTTTGTTTACAAACAATAGGGTCAACGAGTTCGTTGTATTCATACGCGGTGAATCGGTCACTTTAATTAGCGGTCTTAAACTGCCATTTAAGTACGGTTTTGATGAGCTCTCAGCCAATCAGAATCGAGTATCACACAATGTCGTGCTAGAATCTCAACGTCTCCGTCATCTAAAATTATCCACCTGGTTGCTTAGATACTGCCTTCTTCTAAACTGATGCAAAATCCCATTCCCTAAAGTCGATCTGTGGACGGGTTACACATCTTTGAAAATACAACATTTTCTCAACAGATTCCTGGGTTATGCGTTTCTTTTTTGAATAGTTTATATTTGTTTGATATCATGTTGTCACAATATATTTCAATCGAATATAAATTGATTACAAATATTATTGAAAACAATGATAGTGAATCATGAAACGTTTCTGACAGTCGCGCACCTGGCCAATCAATATATACTCAGCAGCAAAAAAACGTCAGTACGAATTCAAAATTAGATAGGCATTGTAATCAAATCATTACAGAAATGGACATTTTAAGCGGATCAAAAACATTTTTGTGTACAATATCTTGACACATCAATGAACAATTTCAAGACATTACGTGAACGTTTGCAGTCCATTCAGACCCTTGACTTCAGTATCTAGTGTGACCACCACGAGCGGCAATAACTGCAGCACAGCGTCTATGCATGGTGTGCACCAATCGATTGATGAAGGCCATTGCCACCTGGAACTACACTCTGAGAAAGGCCTGGCGCAATAAATCGGCTGTGTTCGGACTTGGTATGACATTATTCAGTCTCCTCTGAATTTCATCCCAAAGATGTTCAACTGGGTTTACATCAGGAGTAAGGGCTGGCCACTGCATAACAATGACACCGTTCTGCTGTAGGAAGTCCCGTGTAACTCTGGTAGTAGGGGCCCGGGCGTTATCATGCTCGAAATGTGGTATGACGTGGGGTCTGAGAGCTTGGTCGATGGGCGTGATATATTTAGAATTGTATTGGACTTCAAAGTGAGAGCTAAGGAGGAAGGACGTATATGTCCCTGTGGCACCCAGGGGTTTAACATAAACTAAACCGGAATCTCGCAGCTGGAATCAAGGAATTAGGCTGTGGTGAGAATAATGTTCTGTTTCGACGATCATGTTTTGATACAATTTCTGGACACAGTCCTAAGTCCTGTTCAGATGCGGCACTTCTCCTTCTCGTAGCTACACACACACCTCTGACATGCTGAAGGTACATAGTGCATGCAATGAGTGGCTCATGATGAAAACAATTTTTTTCACCTCGTCACCTAGTCCTTAACGACACGTGGGGTGGGGTGGGGTGGGGTGGGGAGGAGGGCTGGTGTAACATACTGGATAAAGCGTGACTCGATTTCAATACATACGAAACCAACATTTCTATTGAAGTGTGGGCAAGTTGCCTTGTCACTGAGTGTCCTTGATTACAAAGAGAAAGTGGTTACTAATATTTTCCGGAAAGAGAAACAGAAACATTTGCCGACAGGAAAGAAATAATACAAATGTCTATTCAGTTGAAAACTCGTCCTCCAGCTTTTGCAATGTACATTGTTTTGCTCACTTTTTAAAAATTTAAAGCTAAACATTAAAGTTTCGTTTGTACTAGTTTCTACATAACAAATAAATGCACTCGTGAGTCATGCAATTTCTGGAAAATTATTCACTTGATTGTCCGGTTAACTTACATGCTGCAGTCCCACGATGACTACTGGGCAGTGTCAGACCAGAAATACTTTGATGGGAATTGTGTGAATAGCGGGTGTTACCTTTTTGGGCAGGACCTGCTTACCCCGTGGAGAACACCTGGTGTCCTCGCCGACGTTCAATGATCCATCCATGTAATTTCCCAGTTGTAGTGCCTATTACGCCAAATTCAATCTGCTTTGGCAGATGATCCAGGCTTGTTATATTATATATTATATTATATTGATTAAATATTTGATATTTCTGTAAAAATTAGCAAAAGCTTCAAAGCAGCTTCTTGTGATTGAAACAAGCAAACGCTTGAACATCAAAACATATCATGTTTTCTCGTTCCATAGACATGTTATATCTTAAAAGTTAAAATTGAAATTGATCAGTTACACCACGCGGCTGCTCTTCCGATGACGTTGCCGACAAGTAACTATTCTACTACCGATACTTTCAGAGCTGCCAATCCTTGATAACCCCACTGAGTGAGAATGACACAAGCCCGGGTCCAGGCTCAGCAGGCCCCGGTCAGGTTTAGGGTGACAGGGGGGCCAGGGGAAATCATATTTCACCATAACTACGCACACCTAGGCTATCTCTGATAAGGTTAAAAAATGACATAATTAGATTTAGACAGAAATTTACTCACATTTTAAAGAATCAGAGTTCACACTTCAACAGGGAAAAGACTTAATATTGTTTTAATGATTTTTTCATGAATCTTAGAGATAATATTTTTCAAACTGTTTGAATCTAAATATCCGCGTGAGAAAATGGAAGCATGGCGTGAGAGCGTGAGTTTAGTTGGAAATGCGTGAGACTCACGAGATATGCGTCACGAGATGTTGAAAGGCACGCACTGTATTTGACTAGAACATGGATACCTCCACGTGTTGTCAGTGGTTCACCTGAGACAAACCCTCAAAACACATGCATTTACAAGTGGACTGTCACTGTCAACTCAACGGTTCACATATGCGAATCATTCTGAGTAAAGAAAAAAATCATGAACGATCATAGCTGCAATCCTGTAGATTGAGTTAGAATGCGGAACATAATAGCTCTACTGTGAGTCACCCACCACTGTTCTGACAGCAGGTCTGCTGCACTTGTAACGAGCCAACACTCCATGTCAAGGTTGTGATGACATAACTAGTCACTACAGTAGAGAAAAGAGGACAGCATACAAGGCAACTGTCATTCATGTAGCTAATAAGTCACCACTGTATAGTTATTGACAAAGAGATGCTGCAATTATTTTTACATTTTAGACACTGTAAACTAAGCGCGTTTTCCGTATCACTGTGAATTGTCAGGCTGCGATAACATATGAGAGAGCCGGAAACAAATCTTGTTTCGTCATCTCCAAAACAATGTTTCCCCACTACTGTCAAATTTTACCTTGACCCTCTTTGAGACTAATCCTTGAGAGGAAACATGTGATTTCACATTTGAATTTAACTGAATTGAAAATGTAACCTATTTTAGAATCTTAAATGCATGTTGTTATTTCAGGAAATAAAAACGAATTTAATAGCAATGGATTGTTTTGTGTGCTTCAGCTAGCAAAACTTTCAATTTCTTTGAGTGGGAAAAAATATGTGTACAAAGAATTACTTTCCATGCTCAATACATTTTGAAATATTCAGTTACTCATGCTTTCAAATGTTTTGCGTAAGAGCATAGACCCGAAAGCCACACGCTCACCGGCTACAAGGGCAGAAAATGTACTCAGGAGAAAGCTACTGTGAATGTGTTATATTGTTAAGTGTAATGTTGTCCTGGACAGATATTTGTATCTGTAAGAAACATGTGGTGGTATTAATATAAACGTGTTGAATTCTATTCTGTGAATGACATACACTTATATATAAGAGTCTATGAGAAGGTGAACAGTTGTATGTACAACAGCCATTCCACAATGAGAGAGTTTCTATCCGAAACGTTTTAGTGAATCAGCATGTATGTATACTCATGCCAATAATGGTTGTCACCCCTCAGCCTATCAATAGTGAGTGAGTGAGTTCAGTTTTACGCCGCACTCGGCAATATTCCAGCTATATGGCGGCGGTCTGTAATTAATCGAGTCCGGACCAGACATTCCAGTGATCAACAGCATGAGCATCGATCTGTACAACTGGAAACCGATGACGCGTGTCAACCAAGGTAGCGAGCCTGACCACCCAATCCCGTTAGTCGCCTCTTACGACAAGCATAGTCGCCCTTTGTGGCAAGCATGGGTAGCTGAAGACCTATTCTACACCGGATCTTCACGGGTCGCTTATTAACAAGAATGAAGGGGGTGACAACCATTATTGGCATGACTATATGAATGTATGTGTGTGTACGAGCGTGCGTGATATTCTAAAAATTCTGCACCTCTTCGAAATGTGTCGTAGCCGAGTGAACGTCTACTGTATGCAGATGAAAGGTTCTAAGCAATAGTGATATATGTTGCTTAAAGCTAAGCAGACATTTGATTGTTAATTCCACTATAAATTTCACAATTGAAAGATTACGTCAATTCTGTGTTCCTCACCAGATATCTAGATACACTGATTCTTCGTTAAACTGTATCTTATTTTGTTTGAACTGTATTTGTTATTCGCGGTCTCAAGAAATATATTCCCAATCTGATTTGTAACAACCCTTCGCGTCAATCCCACATGCTCGATGGATGGGTATTCATTCCAATTTTACATATTAACAAATTCAATGTTGCCGTTGTATGTCGATGCCAATATGGATTCGTATAAAAATATACACAAGGGACAGTTCAGAGTTCATAAAACGGGCATCTTAAAGTGTGAAGTAACTACAGCTTGAACCTCTGTGTCTAGAGATAAAGTGATGATCAAGAAAGACGTCATATCATAAAATGGACGAGATTCTATCCATTGCCAATTTTCTCATATATTTTATATATTTAGTTAACTGAATGAATCGAGTTTTGAGACGTCGTAACGAGTGTTTTGCACAGCATGATCGTGGTGGAAGTGAGATGATATGACAATGATCGGCTGAAGTGCACTCCATATTTACCATGACAGAGTCCCGGGATAACCTTATCGGAACATCATTATCGAAACACTCATGGTAGCATTTGCTGGGCAACGTTTCATCTTTCACGGTGATAATGCTCGATTGTTCCTGTCTCACTCCAAAAGCAAAACATCCTTGCCATGTCATGCCGTAGCCAGCATTCAGTCGTTAACAGTCACCTTCGAACCTATCTGGGACGTTACTGGTGGACACTGATGCGTAGAGCATGGGTCGAAACATGCGAGCCTTGATTCGTTGTATGTCTGATCTAGTGATGTTGGATGCAAAAGAAAATTGAATTTGCAATCTGATCGCTTTCTTCAAAGTACTTCAAAGTGTGGATGGGCCGACGCCTTTTCACAAAGATGTCCTAGACGAGTACCTCAACGAATTCTTTGAGTAGCATTTTAGATGTTTAATAAAGACATATTTTATGGATCACATTGTCATTATGTCGTGATTGAGATGTGTCAATACTGATTCTTGTACTGTTGTCAGGCAGGAATGAAGTGACAGATATGATGACTTATACATGTATTTGGTCCTGAACACTTGGTGTGTGTTTAAGCTGAAATGCATATAGTGAACTACGGTTATAATGAACTAAGAATATTGGCACCTTTCAGCTTTATATAACCTTAGTTTAATGTAATCATAGAATTTGACATCATCCGAATTTGGAATGCTTGAATTGTTCTTGTTCTTTTGTCTGCAACCTTGGTGGACAGCGTTGCGAAAATGTGATCTACAATGATAGGCACTGTTTTACACATAACGATTGGAGCCATTTTAACACTTTGGACGGTGGTGTACTTTAGATACTTCAACTGCAACATGGAAGAAATACGTAACATGCTCTCGTCAATAACCTGCTTGCAATACAAGTGTCCTTTACGTTACACGACCAGACATCTTGGCAAAATAAGGACACATAGCATCAGGCTTCACTTTAAAAAGAAACTAATTTAGTTATAATGATGCAACTAGAACATTTCCTCAGCTAAATACCGATAAATTACAAGAAATGTCGAGGATCTCCAAAAGGCTTCCAGGAACCATTTATTGTTCCTCAAACGGTTTAGGAGGAGTAAATACAAAGTAACGAAGTGAGACAAATAATGCATCACAATAGCCGAATGTTATTTCCAAATTATTGGGCTCGACGATGTATTCCAGAAACGTAGGAATGAGTGTTCGAATCTCGATTCGCCATGATTATTTCTAGGTGTTATACCCGTCCTCGATGGATTCAGCAAACAGGTACCTGCATCAGTCCAGGCTTTCATCGCAGCTCACGAAGACAGGCCATAGATATAGGGATACTTCATTCAGTCAGAGGTTCTTTGGTATTATACTGATTCAGACATACATACAGACAGACAGAAAGACAAACAAACAGATATACAGACAGACATTCAGTAATAGGCCACTGGCCAATTAACATGCGTTTTACAGAAAAAAACCATCAGAATCTTTTATTTTCCCAACATTATATAAATATAGGAATGAATTATTTATAACATGTTTGTTTGTTGAAGACCGTTGACAAAGCTGTTTTGTGATAGAGGGTGTTTCGAATATTTATCCAGAAACTTATGTCTTATATCTAGGAAGACTTTACAATAAAGTAAAACGTGTACTTAATCTTCAATTAAATTAAGATTACTTTTTTGGCAAAAAAGACAGAATCTTGATTCACAAAGGACATTGTTATATCTATCAACTGATTCAAAGCATAAAGCATAAAATATAGCATGTAGTATCGGGCATTTTATATACAAGAATATCCTTATCACCACCACCGATAACAACTTCTTTCCAACTTCTTCTATCATGCTTGACTGAAATGAGACTCCACTATTGAATGCATATATAGAACGTCATACTAGTGCATTGGGATGTTTTGTATTGAACGAGAAGATGGCATGGGAGCAGACAAACAACGAGTTCGAAGGATGACGTTCTATATTTATCATATACCCTCTTATCTTTCATTAATCTGTTACTTAATAAAGAAAATCATAGCCTAGCGGCAGACATCCAATACACAATATTTCAGCAGTCAGGTCCTGCCTGCGACGGCTTGGCTACAAATAATTCCATACAAATGTTCTACTCAAAACCGCTGTAATATTTTAGAGGAGATACAAAAAATCTCTGGGGACTGTGCTGTGATCTGCCGTTTGGTTATAGATACATCTGTGAATAGATGTAGAAATCACGTCCGTGATATCGACGTCATCATTTCACAACCGTTTGTTTTAGTATGCATGAATCACAGATCGGCCGTCTATTCCGGAAGTTGAAACCTCACTGAAACCATGACGTTCATGTAGTGCCCTAGTTCAGTGTTGCCTGCACCACCAGAAACTTGAGTTCAGTAGTCCGTTCATCTCCCATCTGCCCACACAGCAGTAGCCTCAGTGGACAGGTACGTTTGTATTTTAACAACACCCATCTATGACATTTGCATTTATCGGATAACTGAAATCACCCAACCAACGATACTGAAGCTAAATGTAAGACTGTGTTGTGTTAATTTCAGGACAGCGATGGAAATTCAGGTTATACTGAGTGTAGCGCTGGCGCTTTTGTCAACACAGGGTAACGTTTGAATACATTTGGTATTTTGATTAAGTAAAACCAAAATATTTAAATTTGTAGTAAAGATTAATGACATTCTGTGAACACAGACTTTGTGGCAGTAATACAATCGCCTGTACACTTGTTTAACTGAGCCCGTTCGGGCACGTGAACCGTGTCGTTTCTGAGTGTAAAAAATATTTCCTGCCTTTTGATTTCTGAGTAGCGACAGTCACTTCAGTTGTGTTGGTTGTTCTAAAAAATATTGGCTGAGTATACTACTCTGGATATCACAATAAGTTTACTGATTTGTCGTACATGTATAGTGAACGTCCATCAATGGGTGGCAACATAAGGCTGTCAGTAGAATACTAATGTCAACACTGATGACACCAGAAGGCCCTGCCTTTAGCACGAGTAAAAGAACTGAATTGGGAAACTGGCTGTGTGTTTTGATGGATGTGTATGATATTAGATATAATTCATACAGGATATAAATATAATCTAAAATTGTATTCACTATTCAAATATACAGTCAAACATGAAATTAATGTTTACTATGAACGGGTCTTTTACAGCGGATAAGTGTATGGAGGACCAACAGTGCTCAAACTGCTCACGTTCAACACAACACTGCAGTACAGATTGCTTTTCTGGGTATTTCGGCATTAAATGCAAGTTACCTTGTAGCCAGCAATGCATAAACAGTAAATGTAACTTGACACGAGGTGGGATTGGTATATGCTTAGACGGTTGTGTACCTGGTTTCTATGGTACTCGATGCAATATCCAGTGCACACTTCCGAAGGGAAACTGTACAAAATGTCCTGGAGGATGTGATGGAACGTTCTGCCATCTTACATCATCTTGTGTTTCTGGATGCCATGACCAATACTATGGGTCCAGCTGCAAGAATTGTTCACCCAGATGTCAACACTGTAACAGGAAGACAGGCAGATGTGACGTGTGTCATGATCCATATCATGGCCTGGACTGTGAATACTCATGTGCACATTGTTCAACAACTGATTGTGTACAAACATGCGCACCTGGGTTGTATGGACGGACATGCTCAAAAAGATGCAACGCTGCCTGTTTGTCTTATCCTACCGCTATTGCCAATGATACTCTGACAAGTAACAGTTTCCCCTCCTGCATATCTGAATGTCAAAGATATAGTGGCGAGTGTATCAATGGTTGTGCAGATGACTGGTCTGGTCCACACTGTTCCTCGCCAATTAAATGTAACCCAAACTGTTTGGGTTGCAATGAGACGGGTGCCTGTATTGACGGATGTCCCTCTGGCTACTTTGGAGATGACTGTAGGCCTTGTCCGAAGTCCTGTTTCAATCACACATGTTACCCAAACAACGGGTTGTGTGACAACGGGTGTATCCAAGGACAATATGGACAATCCTGTCAACTATCCTGCATCCACTGCCCGGGAGGTGCTTGTCATCCTGGTACTGGGATATGCGGTAAGGCATAATGCATTTCTATATGTTATATAATTTCTTGTTTGAATGCAAATTGTGAATAGTGCGAGCATTAGGGCATTGGGAGCAAACGACTGATGTCAGTGATTGGTTTATATTTCATAGAATTACCTAACTGAATAAAAAACAAATACTTATAGAAAAAAACATACAAACGAACAAATGAAAGTTATATATATTATACATATTGTCTGAATGAATGTATAGTTTCTAAATCCTTTACACGGAGTTGAGAAAAATGAAGTTTATATTTCAGTCGAACAGGGTTTGGGAATTCATATATAGCATACTGGCCTCATATCAATTGGTATCAAATTTGGCAGATATACCAACAACCGAAAAGCATCTTTTCCGAGATGATTTAGACGGATATAATTACCACCTCCGATTTGTGAATTTATGTCTATTCACTGAAAGATGAAAACATGCGGACACAGATTCGGCTCATGATGTGTCTATAACTGTTATATTTTCCCTCCTCTTTTGTGCAGATCATGAATGATGCCACGATTTGAATACTGGCATAGACTCATTTATTCATTCGCATATGTGCTTGAAACTCAAAATATCATCAGTGCAATCAGTTGAAATGGAACATGTACCAATACTCATGTGCGAAATTCATTTGTAATGAACACGGAATCGGTTAATACAATTCATACATGTACTGACAACTGTTTGTTTTATTCCGCTTTTCAGTTGCCATTCAGGGTGCCATGAATTATGCAACCATTGGAACAACCACTGCACTGATTTTAGTCGTTGGAATCATTGCACTCGGGTGCATTTTTTACTTCAAGAGAGTCGCTTCAAAGAGGTCAGCACGTACACCTTGTTGACGTGTTGCGCAAATGTCAAATAGAGCCTGAGCTAACATTTGATTGGAGGAGATTATGTGTGGAACATATTTCATTATTCAACATTCCTGTTAAGTTAAGAATGTACATCTTCGGGAACTAGAACTGTCGCCATTCAAAGTATCTCAGACAAAATGTATTTGTTGCCAATATAATAATGATATAAATGCAAAACAGTTTGCAATTTACTTACATACCTTGTAAATATATTAAGATTACGGAACTAACTTATTGAATATCACAAGTTTCCAAGAATATGTTCTGAAACAGGCAGAACAGCACAGCAAACTATCAGACAAACCAGCTTTGTGATACTAGTTTGCTTGTAATCAATGGTAACTTGTAGCAGTATACTCTGTACCCATGTGTACGTTTTCAGGGATCGGCAAGCAGATGAGTCCATATTGACACAGAGATCAAGACAACTGGAAACAGGAGATAACTACACAATGCATCAATACGTGGATATAGACGATTACGATGAAGTATCTCAGAGGCAATGGCAGAAACAAGGACGGGAAGAGGAAGGAGCTTACGATGAAGTATTTCAGCTGCATGGACAGCAACAAGGACCGACAGAGGAAGAAGACTACGATGAAGTATCTCAAACCCATGATCAGCAACAAGGACCGGCAGAGGAAGGAGACAACAGTGACCCTGCACTTCCTGCTTTGGCTGACAACTTTCCTGAGCCACATGACAGTGAATATGATGATGGTATTCCTGTACTACCTGTGTTGGCTGATTACTTTCCCGGGGCACAGGATGCAGAAGACAGCAATGGTGGTGACACATTACCTGAGTCAGCGCGTGGTTCCCAGTCATACATTCCCTTAATGAGGGATGTGTTTGTTGATGATGCGAGAACTGTAGTCACGTATATATCCCCAACTGAAGACAACACATAGAGTAGCAATGGAAAATACTTTATGCCTGAAATACCGATACATTAAAATACGCACCTCTGTAACCTTTGTTTTACACACTGTCAGAGTGTTTTCAACATATGTTGACTACATGAACAGGTCACCTAGTCACATGCTGTATCTTCACAGAAGGCTGGTGGTGATTCATCACCATCCTAAGACCAGTAGCATCTGTAGTTAATGTCATTATGACCAGAGTGTTGGTCTGTGGTGTTCGACAACTAACAAACTCTTAAACTTGTGCGCATGATATAGGGTCACGACTACCTCGCCATGTTTGTTTTATACGTCTATCATCGACATTCTATAACACAGCGCATCATGGCTCTGATATCCACGAGCCTCTGTTGTCTGTCTGGTGACAGGAATACTATTCTTTGTAATGCTTTCCACAGGCATCATGAAGATGAAGCTTGGGAGTAAAACAATCAGACAAGTAGTGGACATCCCCGTTGGAACTGTTTGCTACCACTTGCTGAACTCTTGCGCTATGAATATCAATCAGAATTTATGTTCGGAAGGCAAAATCTAAACACAATAATTTGGCCAATAGGTTTAACTGAATCCTGAGGGATATTAATGATCTAAGACATGGTCGAAATCATATCTGCTCTGGATGGATATTTCACGCCAACGTGAAAGGGTTTTATCCATTTTGTGTATTTGTCGGTGATCATCGTCTGTGCTGATTTAGCTGTCTTGTTAACTATATAGCCACCCTATGAAAATAAAACTGCAAACTGTCGCCAATGCCCTTAATTACTTTCTCGTTGTTTAGTGTTTCAGTTTCAGGCTGTGATATACCAACCTATTTTCTGTCCTTTGTCGACAGGAATAATACAATGATTACCTTGTTTCACCGCTGTATAGCTGTAACATTGCGAACACAATGTCAAATTTCAGCTCACTTACTCACCTCAGTTTCAAGAAAACAGCTGTGTGACCACGCCAGGACAAAACTGTTTCAGGGAACGCGTAATCCTCTGGAACTGATATTTTAGTTTATTTTATAAAAAGATAAAATACAAAGTACATAATGCAATACAATGGATGGATGGACGTACTTAGTATACATACATATCATAAATAAATTACATTCTCTCCACAATTATGCATTGTACAATATGTGTATGGCCCCGAAAGAAATAGGGGCGGTGGGGTAGCGTAGTGGTTAAAGGCCCGGCCAAAGACCCGGGTTCGATTCCCCACATGGGTACAATGTTTGAAGCCCATTTCTGGTGTCCCCTGCCGTGATATTGCTGGAATCATATTGCTAAAGGCGGCGTAAAACTAAACTCACTCACTCACTCACTCACCGAAACAGATAAGAGCATAACATGTATGAATGTGATATAAGAGCAATTATTGCATGTCCTTACAGAAAAGCTAGTTTGGTTTTAGTTTCTGAATCAAAATCATTTGCTTGTCACGCCGAGAGGAACATGAAACGCGGTAATTCTGCCCCGACATGTTGGTTATTCTGACATTAATGCAGAGTATGTTCATGGGTCCATGACCTAGTATCCAAAGGGTTCTTAATTTAATCCGCCCTTTTACCCTGCCAGGTAGTTGTGTTACCTGTCAGTTATCCCACACCTGGGAGGGCGTTTCTTTACCGGAACTACGGTATACCCTCGTACTTCGGTCCTGACGATAAGGGATGTGCGAGAGGTACCGTGTCAGTACCCGAGGGCCCTTTGGACCTTTACCGTAGTTCCTCCAGCAACCACAAGACGATGATCTTCGTTCCACAGTTTTATTAACACTGCGTTGCTAGTCCAACCTACTCTATTTGTCACATAATTAGGAGACTTCAGCTGGAAAGCTTCAGTCTCAGTCGAAATGCTGGTGCTTTGAGTTTGTTTCTTAGTACGAAAGTTAGTGACAATCAGATGAGAGCTGGTGCGCCCTAGGCCCCAGGGTTGGGGTTCCTAGGTGCACACTCCTTCTCGGCTTCAGGTCTCGCACCTCTCTCCCGTCTCTGAGCTTTGCTCCAGCTTAAAGCTGGGTTCCTACGTCACAGCCAACACCCTTGTCCATCTTTTCTATTGGTCAATAACCCATAACCTGACTATCTATTACTCTCCCCCACCTCTATTTCGTACCCCCAATACCATATTTGTAAGACCGTGAGGTGGATTCCAGGAATCTCAGAGTCTCTCTCCCCAAACCATATATGACTCGTAGAGTACCAAGAACTGGTAGCAGGGTCCCCGGACACGCCGCTCTGTCTTGATAGTGTAGCAGTTTTTCCCCTACCTAAGCTATGAGTCCCCTCTCCTTGCCCCCATCAGCTCCAACGACCTACTTTCATGTTTATTACCTCCGCTACTGACTTCCTACCTAACAACGTTATCACCCGCCATTAATGATCACCCGCCATTAATGATGTCAATTGTATATCTATTATTGCAGCAAGTACAATAATCTCATGCCTATTATACGACCCCCTTTCTGACTAAGAGTGTGCCCTCACACTCTAAATTCTATCTTTATCAATATTATGATTCCATGCCTATAATACGACCCCCTGTCTGACCAACAGTGTGCCCTCACACTCTAAGTTCTATCTTTATCAATATTATAATTTCATGCCTATAATACGACCCCCTTTCTGACCAACAGTGTGCCCTCACACTCTAAGTTCTATCTTTATCAATATTATAATTTCATGCCTATAATACGACCCCCTGTCTGACCAACAGTGTGCCCTCACACTCTAAGTTCTATCTTTATCAATATTATAATTTCATGCCTATAATACGACCCCCTGTCTGACCAACAGTGTGCCCTCACACTCTAAGTTCTATCTTTATCAATATTATAATTTCATGCCTATAATACGAGCCCCTTTCTGACCAAGAGTGTGCCCTCACACTCTAAGTTCTATCTTTATCAATATTATAATTTCATACCTATAATACGACCCCCTTTCTGACCAACAGTGTGCCCTCACACTCTAAGTTCTATCTTTATCAATATTATAATTTCATGCCTATAATACTAGATCTCACACTTCACTCAATGATCCATACATCATATACTTCAGGCCACATGTGTGTTTAAGTTCAACCCTAAATGAGCAAAGACGATATTTCAAGAGAATTCTGATCAGTTTGAGAGGCTTTATGAAAGATTCATCCTCATGACATTCTACAACTTCCTCATATGCTTCCATATTGGCAAATGGCGGAATGACGCATTGGTTGTTTTGGATAACCGAAACATTGTCTGTGATACATGTAGATATTAACGAATGTGTTCGTGAATTCCTCATTGGTGTACACAGGGGTTCTACCACTGATCAAAATGATTTTGATGAACATGGTCATGTAAGGGGAATGTCTACTCAGAGATATAACCAGCCACACTTTTCTTTACACACAGAAAGAAAGTATCGGAACACTTATGACTTCAACCCCTACGTAGCCATATATATCCATATCAGAATGATGTTTGTTTGTTTGAGTATTTTGACCCTTCAAGCGCACCATACATTGATTACATATGTGCATGCGCTACGATCAAATGCCAGTACCATATACAATACCTGCAACTGTCATTAAACAAGTACCATGTTTCAGTAAACTGTTCTTACACTTCGATAATTTGGGAAAAATAAATGGATTACCTTTTTATTAAGCAAAGACGGAGCCTCTTCAACTGACAACTAACAACAAATAGGCAATTCATTGGTACGCGGAAAGTATGCATTTCAATCAGGGTTGTTTAGATTACAAGAGATGTTGTCGTCTATCTATCTAGAGAGCAGCAATAACGAAACCTAACCTGCTCACATCAACACTACTACACCCACTATATCTATCTAGATAGAGGAATTGAGAACACGGCCTTTCTCACATCAACATTAAACCACACCCACTATATCTATCTAGATAGAGGCATTGAGAACACGTGCTTTCTCACATCAACATTAAACTACACCCACTATATCTATCTAGATAGAGGCACTGAGAACACGTGCTTTCTCACATCAACATGAAACCACACCCACTATATCTATCTAGATAAAGGCATTGAGAACACGTGACTTTATCACATCAACATTAAACCACACCCACTATATCTACCAAGATAGAGACATTGAGAACACATGACTTTCTCACATCAACATTCAACCTCAACCACTATATCTACCTAGATAGAGACATTGAGAGCACGCAACTCTCTCACATCAACATTAAACCACACACACTATATCTACCTAGATAGAGACATTGAGTAACTTTCTCCACCAACTTCTAGAGTGCCACTCAAACAAATCATCAGATCCAGAGACTGATTCGTTCGATGCAGACACGATGTCGAGAGTACTGAACGCCAATGGTGGCCACACGAGGTACTAACTACAGCGCCACCAAGTGTCTTTTTGGGATCCTCTATCTGACTTTTTCCGACCCCTACCGAACATCAATACTGGGACATAACCTATGCGACGTTTCGTTGCATTACGTTGATTATTAAAACCAACACAATGTATCATAATTAAGAAAACAAATAAGTTCAAATTCTTATATGCGTTTCCTTTTTGAGAGAGTATATTAATAAACATCGATAGCTTATTAATTCTGCTGTTTTCTTTGTACGCATTAGTAGCTTGAAGGTAATGAGATGTTTCCATTTACGATAGTGCGAAGGAATAGACTTTAGTCTAATATCATTAAAGTAACTACATCTCAGTAAATAATGAAGTTCATCAGCTACTGAGGAGGAGTCACATAACTTACATGTTCTATTGTCTCTGGTTATGTCCTCCCATTGGCCGGTCTCAATAGTTTGAAGGTGGTCAGTTGTTCTTAATTCCAGAATTCCAGGATATAAACATTAGTTAGAAGAAAAAAAATAACGTTCTAATGGTATAGTCTTTTATAGTCTTATAAAATATAAATGATTTGGGGCTATTATTTATTAAAGACCACCAACTCTGAATAAATTGGGTTTTTTAAAACACGAATTCTACCTTTAATGCCAGCCATTCAGTGTTATCACATTCTGGATTACAGAAAATATTACCAAGACGTACATGATTTAACGTACATTCGATAAAATTTAATCACTTGTCCTAATGGTCATATTGCTTGATAGTCGAGACTTGTTATTCTCTGATGTTGATGTTTCATGTTTTATTATTAATCCCTGTGTGCCACAACTTCAGTCTTTGATGTCTTCAAATCCTTTTGGGCACGTTCAAATATGTCGTATCGTGCCTACGAAGATTTCAAAGTGCTCAAGAATTGTTTGCATCAATAAATATGCCTTATGCTTGCCCGATGCAACGAACTAATCCAGATATTCACTGTGTAAAAAGGGTTGTAATGAGGGAAACACAGACTAGCCTTTGTCCTGTATGTGTGTTTACATTGTTTATACCTACACAAACTGTTGTACTTGTTTCTGATGACAATAATGCTTTTTCGTATTTTTGTTCCATGAAAACTGAAGCCATCAACAGTGACGACTGGCTTTCATAGTTAATGGGATGATGCTGAAACATTTGTGTCTACTACCACACCTTTATGGAATCATGCATTCTGATTGGTGAATCCTGCTGGTTTTTTTGTGTGTTTGTGTTCAACGCCAGACTGAACAATTTCCCAGCTACTTCACGATGTAAATAATCGAGCTTCGAACAGACAATCAATGATTGGCACCATGAGTACCGATCAACGCAAGTAGGATACGGTCAGCACAGGAAACATATCTGCAAGTCTGTCCACTCGATCCTGATAGTTGCCTCTTATGACAAGCATGGTTGCTGAATACCAATTCGAGGCCAGATCTTCACGGATGAGAGAATGCTAGTATTGATAGGCTTTAATTTCTCAAGAGGACCACCACCAGTGTCACATGAGTTCATAATATCACACATGCAGTTTCGATCACATAGTGGTGTACATAATTTTTATTTAAAATTTTAAAGTACATGTAATTTGTTATTTCTCAGTAATTTATTTGTATATTTGGCCTACTAATAACGTTCAATGGTCTAGAAGCCAGACCCCTTTAAAATGGTGAAAATGTGGTGCAGTTCTGGCGACCGAATGGGATGCGATTTTTCACAATCAGGAATGATTAAGCTTTGATTTTAAGCCGGTTGTCATCAACTATCATGCGTGACTACCGCGCAGGGGCCCTTTTAAGGTGCAACATTTCATTTCAGTTACGGTAATATTTTAACCGATAACTGGATCCTTTAATTCAATAACTTTGGTTTGGTATAACCGATTTCCATCAAATAAATAGTTTTGGAATGCTCAGATCATGATTTATAATTGTGGACAATAATAATTATATATTCGTGGTTGCAAAAATGTTTTGGTAAGGTCAAAGGTCAGTTTTATGGAAAATGCATTTGATGAGAATAATATGAGATAAACTTGACAAATTATTGGTAATTTTACTACAAATATGGTTTTCTAGATTCATCATATATCATTTGAAGATCATATAAACGTTTGGTTGGCAAAGTATGCATGATAAATCATTACAAGGAAACAAAAGTTGGTACTTTCTATTCAGACCAGCAAAGTCTTACACAATACCTGCGTTCAACAGTAACAGCTCCATGCTTTACAAAGCATTAACAATATCAAATATGTCGAAGATACTGTTGGACTATCTAAAATTGTCCGTTTATTGACAGTCTGGCAGAAAAATCAATTCAGCTGATGTCAGAGGGAGATGTTTTGATAAGTGTCAAGATTGTTTATACTTGTGTCACTTCACGGTCCACCTGCACTGCACTGACATGCTGTAAAACCCTTAAAAGTGGTGGGTAACAATATTATATCCATTTAGAAGGTTTATAGCTGACATTATTTTATTATGGTGCTCCAATTTCGTAGTGTTTACAGTGTGAAATATTACGACTTTGGTTTTCTTGATTTATTAGAGCATAAGTCTAAGCCTCAGGAGACTGGAGTACTGTTTGTCTGTGTGACGTAAACTCAATTATTGGAGATTTTTAAAGAGTGTAGTACCTATTGTCTTTTTGTTGTCGTCGCAACAATGGCAGAACATAATTGTTCGGATGTCAGTCCATCCAAAATCCCCAAACTATGCACAGATTACACCAAATGTATATTTTGTCAAACCACGAAGAGTGTACCTTTATGCACTGGGAGCGAAGCAGGTATATATCAAATTGCTGATGTGCTGCGACTTGACCTGAGGGATGACATCAGCGTACGAATCAGCAAAAACATTGAAAACTTGATTCAGCTCAATCCCAAATGGCATAAATCATGCTATACAAGTTTCACTAGTAAACACAATCTCAAACGACATACGAGTTCAGCATCTGAAGAATCATGTGGTTCCCTCTTTCCCATGACTCGGTCAATTCATTCTTCATCAAAACCAAGAGAATGTATTATATGGTCCTCTGTTGTTGGCAACTTGGAAGAAAGTTCATCACTTCAAGCTTCTGAAACACTAAAGCGTGTGGCCTCACTTCGAAATGATAACCATGTGTTAAGGAATTTACAAGAATGTCAAATTTTGAGGAGAAGCATTAACATTTCATAAATCCTGTCGAAAAACATACACATCCGCAGAGCACATCGCTCGTTTAGACAAAAAAGAAGATGCCGAAAGTGCCATAATACAGGCTTTCCAAACATTGACCGACTTTCTGGACAATGAACTTTTCTTTCGCAATAAGATTGTACAACTTACTGATTTGAGGGACAAGTTTAGATCTTTCCTTCAAGACATGAACGTTGATTGTCAAGGCTACCAATCTAGTCGTTTAAAACAGCGCCTACTACATCATTATGGGAACAAAATATCATTTCACACACGAAAGGATCCAACAAAGAGTGAACTTGTCTTTGCTAAGTCAGCATCAGGCTTAATTGCAGAACATAGCTTGACAGATTCTGTAAAGGAGGACCAGAGAATTCAAAGTGGAATGTCTGATGACATTATCCTCACAAAAGCTGCCAGTCTTCTCAGAGATCTTTGTTGGATCCTTTCATGTGAAATGATATTTTGTTCCCATAGTGATGATCTTTCATTCAAGACATGAACGTTGATTGTCAAGGCTACCAATCTAGTCGTTTAAATACAGCGCCTACTACATCACTATGGGAACAAAATATCATTTCACACATGAAAGGATCCAACAAAGATCTCTGAGAAGACTGGCAGCTTTTGTGAGGATAATGTCATCAGACATTCCACTTTGAATTCTCTGGTCCTCCTTTACAGAATCTGTCAAGCTATGTTCTGCAATTAAGCCTGATGCTGACTCAGCAAAGACAAGTTCACTCTTTGTTGGATCCTTTCGTGTGTGAAATGATATTTTGTTCCCATAATGATGTAGTAGGCGCTGTTTTAAACGACTAGATTGGTAGCCTTGACAATCAACGTTCATGTCTTGAAGGAAAGATCTAAACTTGTCCCTCAAATCAGTAAGTTGTACAATCTTATTGCGAAAGAAAAGTTCATTGTCCAGAAAGTCGGTCAATGTTTGGAAAGCCTGTACTATGGCACTTTCGGCATCTTCTTTTTTGTCTAAACGAGCGATGTGCTCTGCGGATGTGTATGTTTTTCGACAGGATTTATGAAATGTTAATGCTCTCCTCAAAATTTGACATTCTTGTAAATTCCTTAACACATGGTTATCATTTCGAAGCAAGGCCACATGCTTTAGTGTTTCAGAAGCTTGAAGTGATGAACTTTCTTCCAAGTTGCCAACAACAGAGGAGCATATAATACATTCTCTTGGTTTTTGATGAAGCATGAATTGACCGAGTCATGGGAATGAGGGAACCACATGATTCTTCAGATGCTGAACTCGTATGTCGTTTGAGATTGTGTTTACTAGTGAAACTTGTATAGCATGATTTATGCCATTTGGGATTGAGCTGAATCAAGTTTTCAATGTTTTTGCTGATTCGTACGCTGATGTCATCCCTCGGGTCAAGTCGCAGCACATCAGCAATTTTTGATATACCTGCTTCGCTCCCAGTGCATAAAGGTACACTCTTCGTGGTTTGACAAAATATACATTTGGTGTAATCTGTGCATAGTTAGGGGATTTTGGATGGACTGACATCCGAACAATTATGTTCTGCCATTGTTGCGACGACAACAAAAAGACAATAGGTACTACACTCTTTAAAAATCTCCAATAATTGAGTTTACGTCACACAGACAAACAGTACTCCAGTCTCCTGAGGCCTAGACTTATGCTCTAATAAATCAAGAAAACCAAAGTCGTAATATTTCACACTGTAAACACTACGAAATTGGAGCACCATAATAAAATAATGTCAGCTATGAACTTTCTAAATGGATATAATATTGTTACCCACCACTTTTAAGGGTTTTACAGCATGTCAGTGCAGTGCAGGTGGACCGTGAAGTGACACAAGTATAAACAATCTTGACACTTATCAAAACATCTCCCTCTGACATCAGCTGAATTGATTTTTCTGCCAGACTGTCAATAAACGGACAATTTTAGATAGTCCAACAGTATCTTCGACATATTTGATATTGTTAATGCTTTGTAAAGCATGGAGCTGTTACTGTTGAACACAGGTATTATTGCGTAAGACTTTGCTGGTCTGAAAAGAAAGTAACAACTTTTGTTTCCTTGTAATGATTTATCATGCATACTTTGCCAACCAAACGTTTATATGATCTTCAAATGATATATGATGAATCTAGAAAACCATATTTGTAGTAAAATTACTTATAATTTGTCAAGTTTATCTCATATTATTCTCATCAAATGCATTTTCCAAAAAAACTGACCTTTGACCTTACCAAAATATTTTTGCAACCACGAATATATAATTATTATTGTCCACAATTATAAATCATGATCTGAGCATTCCAAAACTATTTATTTGATGGAAATCGGTTATACCAAACCAAAGTTATTGAATTAAAGGATCCAGTTATCGGTTAAAATATTACCGTAACTGAAATGAAATGTTGCACCTTAAAAGGGCCCCTGCGCGGTAGTCACGCATGATAGTTGATGACAACCGGCTTAAAATCAAAGCTTAATCATTCCTGATTGTGAAAAATCGCATCCCATTCGGTCGTCAGAACTGCACCACATTTTCACCATTTTGGGGGTCTGGCTTCTAGACCATTAATGGAAAAGGACAAAATACCCAAATGAGTTTAAATGGGGTGGGTACAATTTATTTGGTTACTCAGTGGAAAATTGGGATACCCAATTGAGATGAACACAAGCGAGTACATAACTCAATGACCCAAAAAGTTATCTGTAGCTCTGATACTTACACCGACAAAGATTGTCCTCCCGATGGGGTACGTAGTCACAAAACATTTAAGACAAATTTATGCTTACCAGATGTTTTAAACGTAGTATTTTTGTAATTTAAAATTATGTCTAGATTTACTTACATTCGCCAGTGGCTGAAGGGATGGTGTAAATCCAACTAGGGTCCATGCACGTAGCAAAGGGACTGTAGGTCCCCATGGTCCCTGGTATGGTGATCTACCTTCAGATGTTGGCGATCTATAGCCTGTTTTTATCTTGTATCGTCCTCAATAGTAAAACTGTTTGAGATTTAATTACTAGTTTTGAATACATAGATTAGTGATAGTCTAGTTGGTTATACAGATATTTTATAATGATTATCCTGTTTCCATCGCTATATGGCTGTAATATTGCCGATGCCATGTAAAATTTTAACTCACTCACTCACTACACCGACAAACAAACCTATAGTTATGGTGTAGCGAGTATCCACCGTTATGTTATACAATACCCGTCAGTCGCAAGGCAGGTTATAAATACATTAGCTGCACATATCGACTTTGCAGCGAGTGTGCACAAACCGGGTGTAACGTGGGAGGGAAGGACAGGCTTGAATAACAGCAGTCAACCAGGAAGCTTCTCACCTGAACTGAAACTATCTGTGTTGAAGAAAGACAACAGCAGTTTTAAATACATTAGCTGCACAAATCTGGGTGAGAGAGAGTGGTAAGCAGCTTTACACTATATTTTCATCTTAAAACCGACGGAACCGACAATTATATGACTTATCACAGCTGGATTGTACTCCACTGGCTTGAAGCTCGTCAAACATTTTTATCCTCCGAGGCAGTATGTGTATAGTAGTAGTTAACCCCTGTATGCCTGGGGTGACATGTGTCCCTCATCTTCTACATATATCATTCACATTAATACACTTTGCAATGTTGAATTCTGAGGGATATTTCCCGTTTTTGGGGTGTCACCGACTCTCATCTTTGGCAAAGCAAAGATTTTGAAACCAACCTCTGGGTATTTAGGGTACACCGGAAATGTCGCCATTTTTCACACATTACAAATTCGCAGTGATATTTCGTGTATGTTTGGAAAAGTTAAAATCGGATTGAATTCCAAAAATAACATATTAGTGACTACTCATGCCTGTGTTTCTTTCTGCAAATCACAAACGATACTTCTTAAATGCCTACGATAAAACAGGTCTGTTGGGATGTTTAGGGAAACACGATCGCGAACGCGGAAGTGTCCCCCCATACTGTTGTGTTTACAAAATCACATTTCGCGAAGCCCGTTCATGTGACGCCTATTGCATTACGTATAGTTTACACCTTGCTGCAGCGTATGTTTCACCGGATTTCCTCATCCATAAAAATTAAGATCCATGACAACGACGTAATATTCATGCGGCTAATATTAAAGACTCTAAAACGAAAGTAGGTATCGATCGCTTCCCAAGTTCAGAGTGACACTTTGTTATTATGCCTTTTTTCACGCTCGTTCCATTGACTTGCTATGTTCGTGCACTGAGCCACACACAAGCCATTTGATTTCCTGGTGGGAAATACCAACACGACGCCGGTGGATTTATCCCTTAGGCTTCATAGCACAGAAACATGTTAAGAAAAAAATGAAAACTATATTTCATAGTGGTTAGTTTTGTCTTTGTGATTTCTGTTTCAAACACAAGTTCTAAAATTTGATCAAATCTCGTCACTGAAGCGGAAGCGGGACAGTACGTGTTGACAAACAAGCTGCCCTTCAAATCACATCTGAAAGTAAGCAACAACAAACCGCCATTGACTAAGGTTGAGAGGAAATATATGTCGAACTAAACATATGACGGTACAATACAATGATTTGGTAGATTTGAATATAATTATCAAAGTTCATACTATTCAGCTGCTTTCAGTTTCAATATTTTGAAGTATATTTTGTCTATCTTTTAGACATTGTTTCATCAATCTAATTTCATTATGTACATTTTGCCTTGTTAAATATTGCCTGATACGTATATCATTGTGATAAGCTATGTTTATACTTTGAACATTTTTTAACAATATTTACATCAGAAGCTGGCACTTTCAGAGCACTGTATTTTTTACCATTAGACGAGGTAGAAAATGAAATATGTACGTATTCTCAATGGTGTGTAATAATCAATATTGTAATGTGTATAGATAAGATAGTGAACAGAGGTTTCATTGAATCGCATAAGTATAAATGACTACATAACTTTAAGAAGGTGATTCATATTTTTCATTAACTGTACATGCACACACATACATAGGGGATTTTCTTGGTCATGGATTTTGTATATGGACAGAACAGTTATGTCTAATGATTCGCCAGATGTGTTGTCACAAAACGGTTCAATATTTACTTATCGTTTCTTTCTGACACTGTACGAGATTTACGTTAAACTTGTGTCAAACGGGTGTCCGAGTTGTCCACATATAGATACACAGTTAACCTATCTCATAGTTTATCACATTATTGAAATAGTCATTTCATGTCCAGTCAAAAGCTTGTCCGATTCTGACTAACCGACCAAGACTTTGTAGCTGAGATGTATTCTGCTCAACATATTAATGTCGTCTTCTTCAGACCACCCCCACGTAATCTAAAGAGAAAGTGATGTCGGGGTTGCACGGAAAAGTTGTTGGTTCAGAAACTGGTGGACCTTTGAAGAGCCAGGCTCTCAAATTCTAAATAGAAGACATATGTTTCAGGGCGATTTCGTTAGTCCTTTGCTCCTTCAACCCTTCTTATTCAGAGTGGACGACACTGACCGTGATTGCCAAGGGACAATCCACGGTGAACAAACAGACGATCCTTCAACCCGTTTTTTCAACGACATTTTATGTCCTTCGAGTTATCCATCTCACCCAACCCAGGCTAATTTCGTGAAATACATCTCAGCAGTGTGTTTAAATAATAAGTACATTTCATTTATTTACAGGTGATCTGCCAAAAGGTCATGTCATCGCTAAGACATTGGATTTTTGGAACAATAGTATCTTTATGCTGTAAGTAACTTTGAATGTTTGGATGCGTATTTCTTTCACGTCACCATAATTGCAACAGATGCGACAATCCAATGCACACACAATATATATCTGCACAACCATCTTATCAAAACGGGTGTAAAATAGACGACAAATCGTAACCATAACTGTAAGTAATAAAACAATATTCCGCATGTTCTGTGGTAAATGTAAAATAAAGCATACAGTTCATGTGTGCATGTTCTTGTCACAGTTGTACAATCAGAAGAAAACAAAAGCTAGTGGTCAGTAGGTTTAACTGTGTTTGTAATTATAGTATTTAAACAGGTTTATTTCCGTATGGAAATGTCACTTTGAAAATTAAGCAGCACATTGAAGGTGGTATCATTCTAAAGGTATAATGCTGTTTGTGTGGTTACTTCATAGACAGTTTTCTCTGGCAAAGCGAAACTTTACTTAGATATAAAGAGCAGAAAAACAATTGTTATGATTGCACCTGAATGTTGAAAATGGATATGTTTGCTGTTTTTCAATGCCGTGTTCTCAATGCAGACAATTTTCAGGAGATTTGTTATGTTCCTTTGGCATTTATACGTTTCAGGTTAAGACAAAAACATTGTCACGACCATAGGAGCCCAAATTGGGAATTAGATAACTGAACATAATTATATTTAATTCTCAGTTTAATACGCCCTTCACACTGGAGGCAGAATGAGCCCGAATGCTGTTGGAATGAATATTCCTGGAGATTCACGGAAATTCGAGATGCATTCTAAAACGTTTTACTGAATTCCGAATGCAACATGTTCAAAACTTTCCAGGTACATCCGAAGTGGAAGAATATCGAACAGTATTTGATGTGCATTCTAACTGCATTCTAAGTATTCTTACTACATTCTAACTGCATTATAAGGGTGTATACAGAATACAACACACAACATCTACATGTAGGTTGTACATACACAGATTAAATGTATGACATCATAGGATGTCATAAGTAGCCTATTAGATCTAGTGGGTACCACTAACGTTTGTTCATTTCTAATTTCATTACCTAAATTAGATGTTGATACTTCAGCTCTGTTCCCCATAAACGTTCATCAATGTAACCTTTTGACAAGGGTGGCTTTTAATGGTGGAATTCAAGACATAGTTACATGTTTCCCAAATCAAAACTAATTCTAGTTAAATGGAAATCAGTTTGTAAAAGAACTCGAAGTGAAACCAACAAATGTGTTTTCCAAATGCATTACGGTTGAAGTTCGAAATAGAGTAACAGTGCAATTCAAAGGCAGCATATAAAAGAGGTGATTATATCAATAAAGACTGAGATGCTAACATCCCCTTCATTGCGATCTCCACGCAATTGCTGGTTTTCGTGTAACTTGATGCGTAAAGATGCGACACAATGGACAACTATCTTGGTCAGGATATAGTGGAAAGTCCATAGGGTTGTAGTTCCCTGTAGAGCTATTGTCTACATGCTAACTATACGTATTACAAATCTACTGCATTAATTTGTAAAAGTAGTTAATCTTTATATCACATTCTTAATTTTTAAACATCTCATCGTTTGTTGATGGTTTCACACCGAATTCTTTTACGTTCAGATTTCTGACGTAATTGTCCTTACATTAAAGCATGTGTCTAAATGGGTATGGCATATGTGCTATGACAAAACTTGAAATGTGGATCACCTATGATGTGTTTCAGGTTTGACTGTACATGGTAGAGAGGAGTGCGAACCTGGAAAGTATGGAGATGGTTGTAGTCGAAATTGTTCTCAAGGCTGTAAAGCTTTTCCAAATAACGAAGTGCTCTGTCACAAGGAAACTGGAACATGTTTCGAAGGATGCAATGCGGGAGTGTACGGTGACCGGTGTGATCAACAGTGCAGCAGAAATTGCAAAGAATACACCTGTATCCAGCAAAATGGACACTGCGTTTTGGGCTGTATAGAAAATCACATCGGCGACTTCTGTGAGACTTACCAACAGACTACTGTCGTGCATCAAGGTTAAAGACGTTTAATTATATTAATATACGATAAGAGGAGAGTGAACGTATAATGCGAACGATGGCAAGTTCAAAATTTCATTTGTAATATCATCTTAACACATTTAACATAAAAGCTTTACTGTATTTTAATAGAAGTACTATACTAGGCACATAAAGAAACTGTGCATTGTCAAAATATTATCCCAGTTGATAAGTACGACAACAATGTCAAAGGTACATATAAACTATAATGGAGGGATCATGAGACCATAACAAGTCGGGAGAATTTCAACTGAAAAGTCAATCACAATGACGTCACGAGTCCACAAGCGGGACAGGGGCCAAACCACCATGTCACAAGCTCAATAACGGGTATGTCCACCAGCGGCATTGAGAACAGCAGTGCATAGAGCCTATCAAACGTGCAAGGAAGGCTTGTGGGATGTCACGCCAGATTCTCTCAGGTTCTGTTGCAAGGTCAAGGACGTTATCTGGCGGATGAGGAAGACGGCTTAGACGTCGATCAATCTCGTCCCAAACATGCTCCATCGGGGAGAGATCCGGTGAATTTGCAGGCCAAGGCAGTAAGTCAACGTTGTGGTGTTGCAAGAAATCCATAGCAACCCTTGCCGTATGAGGGCGGGCATTGTCCTGTTGGAATGTTAACCCAGGGCCATGACGTTGCAGAAAAGAAATCGCCACAGGTCGAAGAATCGGATCCCTGTAGCCCACACCAGTTAAGTTGCACTGAACAATCACCAAAGGAGTTCTTTGGCGTGCTGTTATTCCACCCCAAATCATCACGGAACCACCACCAAAACGATTCCTCTCCAAGACACAGGCCTGTGCATAACGTTCTCCCACTCGTCTACAGGCACGTTGACGTCCATCACTATGAGAAATGTTAAACCTGGACTCATCTGTAAAAACAACATTTTTCCACCAAAACAAGGGTCTGCGGACATGATTTCGGCACCACATTCGCGAGCTTGTCGATGACGTTGTGTCAGGATAGGCCGTATGGCGGGACGTCGTGGTCTGATCCCGTGATGACGTAAACGTTGTCGAACTGTGTTGGGGTGGATACGGCGAAGTCCTGGGATGGTCCGGGCAGTCATCACTGCAGTCTGAAACCTGTGGCGAAGATGGGTCACCCATATCCATCTGTCCTGTCTTGGCGTTACACGTGGACTTCCAGAACGTGGCCGATCGATGACGTCATTTGTGTTCTGGTAACGTCTCACCAGTGCAGACATGGTGTTCGGGTGGCAGTGGAAATGTGCAGCCATTTGTCGTTGAGACATTTCCCCACGGACCATCCCAATGGCCTCATGTCGTTGTGCGGACTTGAGCCTTGGCATGCTATGCGTTTCAATAGCCGTTTAATTTTTTGAACGATTGCAAGGGCAGGGGTTGAGCTTTCCAAAGTGACAGTATTGTGTGGCATTCATTTGCTCTGTTTCTCTTTCCGGGACTGCACGTGCAACAACGTCTTGCACGTCCCAAGGACGAACCCACTGACGTCACGGAACGCGGCACGAGCATGCATGTTGGAAACATATCACTAATCTCTGAGTTTAAATCCTTATGTGTCTACACAGGTTTGATAAATTTAGATTTTAATTTGTTTTATGCACAGTTTCTTTATGTGCCTAGTATATGTTCAGAGTGTCATGTATAAACTATTTGTAAGAGGTGTGAATAACATTAACCGCAATCATATCTTCTGTTAGAAATTAAACTTCGAGGATTCTGAGTGTGTGTTCACGTTATCATGTGTGCGTTTATCATTATGCAGGTACTACCTACAGCAGTCACACAACCGTTTCCACAGGTGTGGCACCGACAAGCAGTTCCCAGGTCGTCATTCCAGTTGTTGTAACAGTACTTGTCCTTATCCTTATCCTTGTGGGCGCAGGGGTTATCTTCATATGGTAAGTTCTAACAAATTGCTTCTTTTGTTCATTTAATGTTGATTGCGATAATAAGCAATATTCCAGCTTTATGACAGAGGCCTGTAAATAATTCACCATCAGATAATAATTGCCAATCAACCAGACAATCCATTGATTCATATCATGGACATCGATACACACCTCAGGGACAGGGTGTCTGCATCAGTCATGTCAACCATCTTAAATCAGATCCCAATAATCGTAACAAAATACAGACCTAACTACAAATCATAGAAGACAAGTTTGAACGACCAAGTTAAGTGAGTCATGGGTAAGAGTGATCTGTGTGTCTTGGTAAGAGTATCCTTTGGCTGTTATCGTCAGGTTTAGTGACACCAGTTGTCACAGTTAATACGAATAAGAATGAGTAATGGGCAAAATGTCCAGAAGTGTAGGTTTTCATTAAACATGATTTATCATGAAGTAGATACATAGGGGGTTTTACCTCCGATAGACCACTGCACGACCTGCGACAGTCTTAAAACTGTTAAACCTTTTTTTGACTGGCATGGGTTGCTGAATACCTATATCTAGCCAGATTTGCACGGGACAATGAAATTGTGCGCTGGTGGAGACGCATCGAAATGGCAAATCTTTAAGAGTTTTACAGTTTCGAGGTACGTCATTCCTTTAACAAACCGTGATGACAAGTTTCTTGTCACATGCACCTCGCGAGTCAAGTGTGTCTTAGATGGAGTAACTGGTTGTTGGTGGAGTCAGGAAGATGAGAAAAAGCACATGTCACAGTTGATGCCAAGAGGAGTTATTGATATGTATAAGTGCCCCAAACTACAGGTCTGTCCAAATCCGAGATACTTAGTGCTCTTTCTAAAAATAATATAATGTACGCAATTTCAGAATAAATACATGGCTTTGTTGGCAATATATTGATTGTACAGCATAAACAACAGGAGCACCTCACAGGTTCGCCCTGACGTCCTTTATCGTACAAGTCTCACTGACCTCAAAGTGACGATGAAAGAAAAACATAAATCACAATAATTGTGTCGCTTTTCGACGTTAGTCTTGCTAAATTGCCTTAGTATGTATGGAAGAAAAAAGACCTTCTAGCCCAATCGATGTTTATGCTACAGTTAATGTGTGAAACAAGGGATTTCACGTATTCCCTAAAACTTCAAGGGATTTCATGAAATCACTGAATCTTTTAGGGATTACATGAAATCCATGGTTTCACACATTCCCTGCAACTTATATACTACCAAGGAAATGAAGTAACACAGCATCGTTGATGCAGGATTGTTTTAGTACAGAGGGAGTACAGTTGACTTCAATAGCTCTGCCTCTGGCTCTCACTCGGGTGTGCTGCTGGTGGAGGTGATTGGTTTGGGTCAGCTCTCTGTCTGCCTTGCCGTCTGCTGTCTCTGAAATAACCTTCGTTTATGATAGGAAGTAAATCGTGACTTATTTTAGATCGCCTGACACGCATTCTTGACTACTTCCTACTGGAAAGTGAGTGATGTCCAATATCGCCTGTCACGATTACCCTCTAGCACCGGGTTGGGGACTCTTCACGCACAGCCTATTTTTTTAAAGATATGTAAATGTGTTAACTGAATAATTATGTGAATCAATCTCAAAGGCCGGCACCAAACATGATTCACAGCAATATGACTTTAAGAGGGTGGCAAGCTACCCAGTTCCAAATAATGGAGTCGAAGCTGATGCAGTTTTGCGAATTAGTCTTCTTCAAAGCTGAACGAGTTGTAATAAACCTCATGTAAGTCAGGTAGAGGCTCGGAGGTGTTGGCAAAGACGTGTCCTGAAGGTGTTTACATTTACCAATATGAATCTTATGGATAGCTGTTTCTCTTGTATTTCGTTTCTCTTTTTAGGCGCAGAAAGAAGGAGAGGAAGAAAAGTAAGTAAACATATTCTGTTTTCATTTCATGGAGTTACCAATACCAATTCCAATCAGCATCAAGTGCGCCTGAAACTTCTGTTATTTTGTCATTGCCATGTGTCATCACGTCTCCCAGTAGAAATCTGTGAGAAGATGCCACTGAAATTAAATATGTCATCAGGCTATTGATTTACTTGCTTTGATAGACGGCATGCGATGTTGTTTCTGATATCACCGACCTGTTTCTCTTGTTGATTTCGTATTTACGACTGTCAATCAAAAAGTAGTCGGCCTAACTATATTCCTGATGTCCAATGTTTGAAACACTTCCATTTTATTTTGAATGGATCATTAGCAAAGCCATATCCAAACTTTCACATATTTGGGTAATGTGATTAACGAAATAGTAGCCATCACAACAATATTTCTTAAAGGTCACATGCAACGTAAAACACAACTTTGCAGATGCTGATACCTTTCGGTATGGACTTACCGAAACAAATCATCAAAAATGCATATTCAACTTATAAAGTTGAAAAATAACGCGCACGAAAAAACCGCGCGAAATCGGAGTTCAAACGATTCACTAATTTTCCCCCAGCGCTTGAGGGGAAAGTGGTTTCAACAGCTGGGCTGCTCTGCGCTGGGCTGCGCTCATAGCACATGCGCAGTGAAATAGGTTCGTGCAGCTTGGAAGTGGGTTGTCCGGTGAATACTCGGTGAAGGCTTTGGCATGAGCTATTTTTCTAATATGTTGTTGATATTTCACAGGCGCGAGCTTTTTATATGTTATGACAGTAGATTACCGATTTAACTGATTATATAATTTCATTTGTCTATTTCACCACACGTTCTTCTTACCGAGTCACTTTCTCAGTTCGATACTTAAAAGCAATGTCATTATTTAGCGTTGATAGAACTTCTAACATTGATATAGATATGTCGTTGTCACAGACAAAACTCAGTGTCTTTTTTATTGACACCTATGTCTGCCTGCCTGTCTGCTAATGACAATATTCAATACACAACTTCGATCACTAACCACATGCAATTTGAACTTAACACATATCAGGCTATACACCATAAACAAAACGCATTCATTTATGGCGCGAGTTCGGTCTCTGTGACATTTTGTAATTACACAGACAGGCCGGTTTTGATACTTGTACACATGACATGTTATGATGTCTGTTGATTGCAAATTTTGCATCTTTTTATATGCACTTTCATGTCTCAGTTTGATTCCAGCGGACTTCTATCTATCTCAAACGTTTTGGGGGCTATCATGTTAATAAGTCAAAATGGGGATCGTGGCGCTGGAACATAGCAAAGGCAGTTTGCTTGAGGTTGACAGATAGTATATAGAAAAATATAACATAAAAAGAGCTCTATTTGCATCATTTTCGAGGTGAAAGACCCTCGTATTTGTGGGTTACCATAATCATAAGACTTAAAATGTCCTCAAAAACAAACTTAGTCGTTGTCATTGTGTCCACTAAACTTACAGTTGGAAATTTTGTTCTTAATAATACATATTGATAGGCCTAAGTTTGTGGTTGCATTCGTTTTGGTTTATGCTTCACAGCATGTATGGCACATGACCATAGAATAGATAAACATCAATATGCTGATTCAGTACACATCACATCTGATTTCCTTTCTCATCTTCAGGGGCACGTGACTCCGAGGTTAGGCAGAGTTGTCTCGAAGGTATGATACTTTGACAAGTATACATTTTTAAACATATCCTATCTCACGATTTGCACTTCTCTCTCTTGCTTCAACGCTGAGTGGAACGAATGAGAACTTTCCCTGTAGGCCTCTCTTGTCCATATGCCCGTTTTCCCCAGGCTGTTCTCTTTATTGGACAGGTCCCTAGTCCCTGGCTGAGCATGCAGCACATTCCCCTATCTACCCACGTGGCTACCTCAGAGTGATCATTCTCTTCTTGGAGCTACCGCCGTAATCTGAGTAGCGGGGAGGCCTGGTGGACGTACATATTGCGTGAGACAGGATAAGTATAAACATATACAATATATAGTTAAAATTTCAATTTTTTTAAACTTATCCTGTCTCACGATTTGCACTTCTCCGACGGGTGGACGGCGGGTCGCAGATTACCCTAAGTAAAAAAGCACTGACAGTATACACTGTATAGGCTAATGACAACCGTAGATAGCAATGAACAAGGGGGGCTGGATCCGACTAGCACAGTACCTATGCTAGTGATGGGTTCTCCTGAACTCCTTGGCTTACTAGACACAATTGCGGCCAAGGAGTGGGTGCTCCCGAGTGATGTGGTGTTCGGCCGCAACCCTAGTATATGCAAGGGGTTGCAACTAGGCGAGTCACCTCACGTTGTCACGATTTATGAGAGTACCCCCGTAAGAAATTTCTTATGACTAGCAATCGGGCCTGCACCTGCTTCGAGACAGCCCCTCAGACCCAATCGCTAAGAAGGGAAAAGGAAACTGAATCGGAAAGCTCACAAGTTTAACGTTCAGTACCAGAACAACACCACATGGCTTCCACTGCTTACTACAATATGACCACAACGGTGTGCTAAGGTACTTAGGAGCTAGAATGCTACGAAATCCACAAAGGAAGTCGAGAAGGACTCACTACACTGACGTGATTGCTCCGTAGAGTAGAGTTGGTTGACAACGGTGGGATAGTAAACATTCTATCCGGTTGTCCTGGTAACTTGTTCTTTGCAAACAAAGACCAAACGCAGTCCCAGAAAAACTCTGCAATGCCGATTCCGTCTGAAACGCACATGAGTCACATCGAGTGTGTGTAACTCCTAAATACGAGGTGCAGTAGCTAATGCTACTAGAAAGAAAGCTTGAACGTTATTTGTTCGAACTCTTTATCATGCAGCGACTCAAGTGACGGAGGACAACTGACAAATCCCAGGAAGTCTGATCAACGAAGCTGATACTGGAGCTAGGGAGTAGTAGACACCTTGGTTCCAGTGGTAGTGGCTGGAACCAAATTAATGGCAGCCAGATAGGTTGACAATGTAGTACCTTCAGTTTTTTTTGGTTCTTTTTTTTGTAGCCCGTAAATGCTGTAGAAATTAGGAAACAACCTGGGGAGATGCAGTGGTGGGAGAATTAATTCTCCTAATTTCACAGGAATTCCTTCCATTATTGTCACGCAACGATCGAGTCGATGTCCTATGCGCAGATATTATAACTGTAGCGACTCTAAGTGAGTAGCCCATGGCTATCAGTGATTTCTGTAAATTCGCCAGACGTGCAGATGGAGGGTTAGTGATGACCCGTGGTACACGTCTGAATGTGGATGACGAAGTAGAAGTTCCGGGAGGGTAGTGGTACTGTATTCGGTTCTGATAGCTTTTAGGCCAACGAGCCATTTTTCACTGGCCAAAATGCCGCCACCAAAAGTAGATGAATCTTGCTTGTCGCAAGTAAGTTGAACTACCTTGTGTAGTAAAAGCCGGGGGGAGGTGGAAACTAGCTAGCATTCAGGCATTCCCAAGATATGGCTAATGCATTGTGGTCCTATGCCTGGGGGTCCCTGGTTAAGCGTGCAGCACGCTCCCCTATCTACTCACATGACTACCTCAGAGTGATCATTCTTCTTCGTGTCGCACCACTGTGTGGACGTTGTCAGTTTTCCTTAGAAGTTATCATGAGAAATATATCGTGGGTAGCTGACCCTAAGTAGCGTAATTTTGCGCACAGTGTAAACAATATTTTCTTTCTCGGATCCCCACTCGTCCTGTGTGGATTGTATTGGCCTGTGTTTCTGGAACAAGCGCTGTCGGGAATGTCTTCCCTTATCAAAGACACTTTTAGAACATATAGTCGAGCTTGCGCCCGTTTGCTGGCAGACAGAGCTCGTTATATGTCAACAGGGCATGGTCGATTGATCACCCTACAAAACCCCTCTTTTGACGACCCGTATTAACTGCTCGTCGTTCGAAGATTCCCATGTCGGAAGGTAATGTTTGTGCCCCAGGACATTAGGGACAAGACTCAGTACTAGTGCTGGCCCAACCCGGAACTCTTCTCCAGTGGCAGCAGTTACTAGGGTGGTTGACGTCGGCACAAGTGCTGACTTACAGAGGCCAGCAGCAGTTTTGCCCTTTTCAGATGTTTGTGTGCATCCGGGACGACAAACCCAGGGAGTTGTTTCGTCTTCCTGAACAACTAGACCCAGTCCTTCGTTGGTGGCTCAACGGGCGGAATGTTTGCGGCGCAATCTTTATGGTGCCCTTCACACTGACATTCTCATTCTCGCCGTTCAGCATTGGGCAGTCCTCCCATCTACTGATTCAATCAGACAATTCAATAGTAGTATGGTACATAAACTATCAGGGCTCGACAGAATCGGCAGCTCTGCTTCTGTGGACGTTTCGATTTTATCATGTAATGAGTTTACTCAACATTGTGGCCAGAGCCCAGGAATGCCATCGCCAATGCTCTGTCAAGTACCAAGCACTCGTCAGCCACGGAGTGGAAACTACTGCCTCTGATATTCCAATCGATGATCTACCCGTTGTCACGATGAGATGTAAATCTGTTCACCACTCAGTACAGCCAGCAATTCGCGTCCCCAATCACGCATAAAAGGCACTATGGTTCAACCGTTTCACTAGCAGTCACAAAATGCCACGGCTCAGTGAACAGCAGAGGGAACAAGCAATCGGGTTGCTGTTGTGGGAACATCACAAAGTGAGGTCGCCCACCACTTCGGATTGAGCCCTGACCAGGACAAACTCCGGTCACGATGGCCATCCAGACCGGCACATCCGACAGGTTTACCAAAGACAGCAGCAAGGACAGCCTGAAACACCGTAGGACGTAGAGGACGCCAAATCCGCGCCATAACATCCATGCCACGTCGCTTCGTGCATGTGTACAGGCTCAGGGAGGTCACTCTCGCTACTGTTGGACTTAAGGGGGGTCTGTGTGTGACGTGTCAGCCATATTGGCGGAACTATTGTCTTCATTTTTTATGAAATTAAAGCACAATGAAATATAAACATAACTGTAGAACAATTTTCATCCAAGTGTTGTTGTTTGTTAAGTTTTCCTCATTTGAATTTGGTTTTGCTTTTCAATGTGTGTCTGTATACTTTTGGATGCGCCGTTTTCGCCAGCGAGAAGCTGGTTCGTTGGCCTAAAAAGCTAACACAACTGAATCCAGTACTTCTATCCGCCCGAAATGTCCTACTTCGTCATCCACATTCAGATGTGTACCATAGGTCATCACAAACCTGCATGTTTGGCGCATTTACAGAAATCACTGATAGTTAAGGGTTACTCTCATAGAATAGCTACTGCTATAACATCTGTGCACAGGACATTGACCTGATTGTTGTATGACGATAATTGGAAGACATTTGAGCATTATTGTGTAATTAGGAGAACTGATTCTCCCAACGCTGCATCACCTCAGGTTGTTGCGGAATTTCTCCAGCATTTATGGGCTACAAAAGAACCTTACAGGTACTACATTGGCAACGTGTCTAGCTGCCATTAATTCGGTTCTAGCCACTATTGCTGGAACCAAGGTGTCTACTACTCCTGAGCTCCAGTATCTGATTCGTTCGTTCAGACCCACTGACCAGTCTAGGAAGTTCAGACCTCCTGCATGGGATTTGTGAGTTGTCCTCCATCACTTGGTATCCAGTGACCATGAGCCACTACATGATAAGGAGGGGTTGGAACAAATACCGTTCTAACTTTCTGTTTAGTAGCATTAGCTACTGCAGCTCGTATTTAGGAATTACGTGCACCTGATGTGAATCATGGGCATTCTGAATGGAAACGACATTTTCTGGGACTGCCTTTTGACTTTGTTGCAAATAAACAGTTGCCAGGACAACCGGATAGGATGTTCACTATCCCACCGTTGTCAACCATCCTTGAGTCCATGCAGGTAGCAAAGGCACTTCAAGTCCCCATGAACCCTGATATGGTGATCTACCTCCAGTTGTTGGTGATAAATAGCCTGTTTTTATATTGTGTTATTGTGTATAATGATATATTTTTATGATAGCGTGCTAGTTATAAATTAAGAGCTGTGACATTCTTGTAGTTTAACTGTCCTTCGCTGACAGGTTTTAATTTTTTCAATTTATTGTTTCTTATATTGATATAAGTTCAATTATTTTCGTCACAATATGGCTGAGATATTGCCAATGTGACGTTAAATATAAACTCACTCACTCACTCAACCATCCTTGAGCGAGATGATGTAGAAGATTTCTCTCTCTGTCTTGTCCTGTCCTGTCCTGTCATCTTCCTAGTTGCCTCCCAAGAGCGTCGCCATCTTCACAAGAGACTATTCATCGTGCTGTCTACTAAGGCTGAGTTCTTTCGGACATCCTTCTGGATGCGCTACTATACTGAGGGCGTATGCTTTTGCTGGAATTACATCCCCGACCCAATTCATATGAGACCCGGGCATTAGCCTCTACGATGGCTTTACACAACAACTGCTCCTTGACGGCCATCATGAAGGGTTGCTTTTGGCGCTCAGATAGAGTGTTTTTCCTCACATTATCTGAGGGACTTATTTGTCACTCACGTTCAGGGTTTCCAACACTTTGAAACACCTTCTATTGGCCCAGCAGGTGTCATCAGCCCATCAAGGCAGATGAGTACAGCGCGTCAATTCACTCGATCTCCAATACATCCTGAATAAAATTCTGAATTGTCCTTCTGAGTTTTGTTCTCAATTCTTCAGGGATTAGAACTCTTTACTCAGTTTTATTGGGTTATTGCAATTACTGTCTATATACGGATCTACAGTTGTTAGTTCTCGTATTTGCGATGTAGAAGTGTTCGACAATCTCGCTTGCTGACCTCTACTCCACGGAGCAATCATGTCAGTGTAGTGGGTTCTTCCCGACTTTATTTTGGATTTCGTGGCGTTCTAGCTCCCAAGTACCTTAGCACACCGTTGTAACCTAACTGTGGTAAGGAGTGGAAGTCATGTCTTGTTATTTTGGTACTGAACGTTAAACTTGGGAGCTTTCCGATTCTGTTTCCTTTTCCCCTCTTCGAGATGGGGCCTGGGGAGTTGTCTCGAAGCAGGTACAGGCCCGATTATCGGTAGTAAGACTTTAATTACGGGGATACGCTGATTAATCGTAACAAAGCAAGGTGACTTGCATAGTTGCATCCCTTTGCATATGCAAGGGTTCGGGCAGAACACCACATCGCTCGGGAGCACACACTCCTTAGGAGCGTTTGTGCCTAGTAAGCCAAGGGGTTCAGGAGAACCCATCACTAGCATAGGTACTATGCTAGTTGGCTCTGGCCTCTCTTGTACCTTGCTATCTACGGTTGTCTTTAGCCTAAATACTGTATACTGTCAGTGCTTTGACCTGGGCTAATCTGCTACCCGCCGTCCAACTGTGGGTTAAGTGCAAATCGTGAGATAGGATTAGTATAAAAATTTGGAAATTAATTTTTTAACTATAAATTGTATATTTATATACTTATCCTATCTCACGCGATGGATGCCCGTCCAGCCTCCCCACTTCTCAGATTACGGTGGCTACAGTTAAGTGTCATTGACTCCAGTAAGAGAATGATCACTCTGAGGTAGTCACGTGGGTAGATAGGGGAGCGTGCTGAACGCTCAGCATGGGACTAGGGACCTGTCCTATAAAGAGAGCAGCATGGGGAACACAGGCGGCGTATGGACAAGAGAGGCCTGCAGGGCTCCCATTTGAAAATGACTTAAGACCACATTGAAACATTTTTATGTGCGTTTAACCCCTGACCCTCCCCCTTTCAAAATTCCTGCATCTGCTCATGAGTTCTCTCATTCCTTCCACTCCAGCGTCTAAGCAATGCAAGAGAAATGTAAATCGTCAGATAGGATAAGTATATAAATATACAATTTAGAGTTAAAATGTCTTAGTATCTCCTTTCAAAGCTGCTCCATCCAGGTTACAACATCCATCATCGTTCTAGGATAAAACTTTTCATCATCAATTGCAGTGTTGCAGCAGCAGCATCCCACATTGCACAATAAACACCACCCTCAGCATCACCAAAGCCGGAAATACTTGACCATTTAACGTGGACAGTCCCAGTTCATTTCCGCTAGAAGTTAGATATCTAATAATTAACTTTTATTGTCCAGGTAGTAGGGATGGTTTGTGGCCTTTGTCTTATCGGATGTAGTTGTTCACCAATATATGCCGACAACATGTGAGGATGGTTTGATGCAATGCTGTTCTATATTATACATAACGGCTACCCCCCTATATCCACGATTAAACTTAACTGCTTTAGAAAATGATTTCGCCTCAATCATAATCCAGGTCACAAAGTTTCTCCTTACATTGTTATATGTTTGCTATTGTCTTTGGACAATGTGTTTGTTCACAGACCCCTCACAACATAGCTGGAATATTGCTGAGTGTGTGTTAGACAACGAACAAACCAGGTCCCCTAGGAGATGTTGACATATGTTACTAATGCTTCTTGAAGATTCGTCAAGTGACAACTGTACGGGAGGACAAACAGTAAACATGGCCACCAAACTGCTTGAGGAATGGGTTAGAATCGATGTTCAGTAACCCATGCTTGTCGTAAGAGATGAGTAAAGGGATCGGGTGGTCAGGCTCGCTGACTTGGTTGACACATGTCATTGTATCCCAGTTAGGCAGGTCGATGCCCATGCTGTTGATCACAGGATTCTGTGGTCCAGACTCGAATATTTATAGACCGCCGCCATATAGCTGGAATATTGCTGTGTGTGTGACGTAAAACAAAACCCACTCACTCACATAAGTGAATGAGGGCTTGTTTAATGCTGCTTTTAACAACATTCCCGCAATATCACGGCGGGGACACCCAAAGTGGTATTCACACATTGTATGCAATGTCCTAGATTTTTTATTAAAATAGAAATGACAATGCCCTTTCCACATCCATAAGAAATCTCTTCTAAAAAGCAGGGTCAGTTGTTAATTCTGACTATATCATGGGTGTGTATTTGTTTCAACAAATAAGTATAGTAAATGTATTCTGTACCCATTTCATGGAGTTACCAATAACAATTCCAAGAGTATCTTACAGTTCTGTTAATCTGATGTCTCCCAGCCGAAATCTGTGGATTTCCATGATTGATTCGGTGACATGTTATTGTCGTAAGATGCCACTGAAATCAATAATTTGATAAGGGTCAGAGACCCTACACATCTTAGTTGGAACTCCAGTCCGTGCCAGTATATATGGATAGCCCTAAGTTTTGTGGTCACAATATTTTACACACATGAACATAGCATAGATAAACAGCAATATACTGAATCAATATACATTACATATCATTTCCTTTCTGATCTTCAGGTGCACGTGACCCGCCGACGTTGAGGAGAGATTACTCCAAGGTATGCCAATAGCGATACTTTGACAAATGTATCTATATCTCCTGCTCAATCCAGGTTACAACATCCATCATCGTTCTAGGATAAAGCCTTCCATCATCAATTGCAGTGTAGCAGCAGCAGCATCCGACATTGCACAATAAACACAACACTCAGCATCACCATAGCTGGAAATACATGACCATTTAACATGGACAGTCACAGATCTCCCTGCACGATGTTAAATGTGTAATTATTATATGTGTAACTTTCATTGTCCAGGTAGTAGGGACGGTTTATGGCCATTTACTTATCGGATGTCTTTGTTCACCAATATTTGCGTACTACATGTGAGCATGGTTGGATGTAAGGATGTTCCATATATATATTCACCACAATCGCGGTTCAGGTCTCAATCAACGTTTCTCCTTGCGTAGTTATATGTTTTCTATCCTGTTTAAGACAAAATACAATACATTCAAAACCAGACAAATAGAGATTCCACTTTTTACATTCTAAAAGAGATTAATCATACCATGTTGATGTTTCTGGATGTAGATAGGTATATGCATATAAAAGATCTGTATCAAAACTAATCAAGGATGTGGACCAGGTTTTGTGTAAATATCTCTTCATCCAATGACCCAATCGATCCCAAACTGTGCAAGTGGATGTTTTGTCAGACAACCTAATCACATTTTAAATCACCGATTTTATGCATTTGTAGTAAAGAATCTGTCAATGTAACTGTCAACAAAATAAACAGCAGAGGGAGGGAGCCAATGACCATTAACAGAGGCAGTGCTTGTAGACTTTGTAACGTTCTGCCATTCAGTTCTGTGTATAGCTTATACATCAATCAAAACGTACTTAGCAGGGATACGTTTCTTTTATATTAGAGCAGGTAGGGGCAATCATTTGTGGTCACCAGAGGGGTCCCACTGCCCAGATTAGAGTACATTCTAAAGGGAATCTCAAGGCAGCAAGCACACCTCTGCCAGAGGACGACTGCCCATCACAGTCGACATCCTGATCACATGTGCAGGTCCTTACATCAAGGATGCTTTACCCTTTTGTTGATAGCCTCATGTTAGCAGTAGTTTGTTTGGCCTTTTAGGGTTCCTTCACTGCGGGGAATTCACAGTTAGAGGCAGTTTTGACTGTGATAGTAATTGATGTAAGAATGATGTTGTGTTAGCGAGAGAACAATTCCTTAGTGGAGCTTACCCTCCGGTCCTCCAAGACGGACCCATATCGGAGAGGAGTCAAGATAGTCGTGTTTGACAATCCACGATTCCAACCTGTACACGCTATGTCTCCATATCTGAAGAGAATTGTTCCTCCACAAACTGCAATTGCTGCTGAACAGGCTCAGGTATAGGAGCAGTGACTTTAGTGAATTTAGTGACTCATTCCGTATTGGCGCGGCTACCACGGCAGCAGCCAAATTCGTCGACGACCATCTCATTCAAACGTTGGGTCGGTGGTCCTCAATGGCGTATACTCGATATATTCATACCTCTTTGGCTACACTGAAAGCTGCTCAACTCGCTATGTGTCATTATTAACCTATTTTTAGGTGGCACTCGGCTCTGCACCCCTCAACAATTTTCCTGGGCTCTCCCCAGATTTACTCATTTTATAGCAAGCATCCTTTTAGGGTAAGCTAAACCATATTAGCTTTCCACCCACAAACGTTTATTTGTACTTCAGAGCTGGTGTCTCACTAGCTGTAGTAGTAGCCTTAATGTAATAAGTAATGGGGCATCGCCACTGGCTTTACTTATTATGGGGATAGTGGATGGGCCAGTAAAAGGCTAGTTACTAGGCCTGTCTTACTGCGCTCACTCCATCGGTAGTACGCAATATGCATGTATCTACTTCTTTTTGTACATGTAAATAGTCAACAGTGTTGTGCTATCTACCTCCAGCATGCATCGGGGTGCGACGACCAGCATGTATGACAGCTTCAGCTTCCGTCCAGTATAGATGATAGACGTTGCACCCCGCTTTTTGCCATATTAATAAAATTCAGTTGCCTAACTTCTCTTAGTTGTTTTGCAGACATACAATGTATTTATGGCAAATTTAAAACTTGTTTTAGTCACGATATGGCGAAATATTGCCGATGTGAATCTTAACTCACCCACTCACTAGTTGTTTTACTGCCCCTTCGTTGGCAGGTTTTGTATAAACTATATGTATTTATACTAGATGTAGAAATACTTTAGTCACGATATGGCTGGAAATATTGCCGATGTGAAATAAATAATTAGCCTACTCACTCTGAACAGACAAAATACAATATTTATATTTCCTCTTCAGATGAGAGTGATGTTTCTGATACGGAAATGGCAGACGGCCAGGAACGAATGGATGAAGATGAAAACACTGACAATGACAGCGAGGAAGACATCGGTCCACCGGTGAGGCTTGTTAGCTGTAATCTCCACACCATTCACAATCCACATTTTTTTTGTTTCAATTTCGCGTTTAGTTTAAATAATTTTCAGCTAAATTACAACCCACGGTCTCCAAACTGTATGATATCGTAACAATAGGGAAATTGTTGTCTGAAGAGCAGAATCGTTCACAGAAACTAGCGAAGTTGATATAAAATCTGCGACTACTAAGCCGCCTGCAACAGTTACTTCACCGTTCACGGACTGATCTACTATATAGGATGAGATTGAGACCTGCATGCAGGATTCTCAAAAGACCAGTGTGTCATCAGACGCACAAGATTCACCATTTACACTGGCTCCAATGGTTTTGCACAGCCTCAGACCTTCACACGGCCTCGTACCTTAACATCACCTCAGACCTTCACATGGCTACAGACCTTCACATAACCCTCAGACCTTCACATGGCTACAGACCTTCACACAACCTCAGACCTTCACACAACCCACACACCTTCACAATGCCTCAGACCTTCACACAACCACACACCTTCACAATGCCTCAGACCTTCACTCATCCTCACACCTTCACACACACCACACAGGCCTTCACACAGCCTCAGACCTTCACACAACCACACACCTTCACACGGCCTCAGACCTTCTCACAACCCTCAGACCTTCACACAGCTTTTGACCTTCACACGGTCTGAGACCGTCACACAACCTCAGACCTTCAATACAGCCTCAGGCCTTCATTGAGCCATCAAAATATTACGCAAGGAGGTATTCAGCAGGTTGTATTTACCCATCACTCAATGAAGATTCCTGCAACATGGAGATAGCCTTTCTGTCTATGAAGACTCGTCTGTGTTTTATTTTCTCTTGTTTTAAGGGGACTCACGCCTTTTATCACAGTAATTTCTAAACCGTAACAAATGAAACGCATCTGGACAGACTTTTAGTAGCTATGTTGGTATAGGATCAAGGAAACAGCATATTGTTTTATTTTATTTATGCTAAACTTCTTGATCTCAGTGCAACTTGTTCGTCCAAATTGATCCAGAGTAGCTACTTGACCGGAGTTGGAGACATAGAGACGTGGCTGGATTTGTCGGCAAGAGCAGCGCTGATGAGTGGGAAGGGAGAATACTCTGTTTCGTCTTGAAGAGCAAGGCGTTACCAATCTGAAGAACTTCCTTTGACTGGTTGCCTTTTACAGGGTTGATGTGAAGTAGGCATGTTTTGTATCTTCAGTTAGGTTGTTCACAGCATTGTTTTGTTCTGCATGAATCTCTTTGTGTCTAGTCACTTTTGTCCTTCGCATTTGTCGATCTATCTTTCGCCTCTTCCGTTTAACTTCACGGATATCATCGCTGTACCAGGCTGTGGTGGGTTGTTACCGCGGAACGCCTTCAGTGGAGCGTGTTTGTTTAGAACTGTCTCTTGCGTTGTTGTTATAGACATCTACCAGGTCCGATACACTGTTGTATTCACCATCGATTCACACTGTTTGAGAAAATGCTCAGAGTCGGACTTGGAAGAATTAACATAAATGCTCTATGCTATACACAGGGACCACACACCACCACGTAATACATGCTGGACGAGGTTTTGGGTTCAAGAATCTCTTTGCAGTTGGATCAGTTTTCTTATCAATATGGATGTTGATATCTCTACATATGAGTAATTCGCCAATGGTAATATTTAAGCAGTCAGTCATTTCATCAAACAAGTTGAAAATGTCAAGGAAGAACAAGCCCTTAAAAGTAGATTTTTCATGGATAGTTTACTCACCACTCTTCGAAGATCTAAGAAGGTAAGCAGACAAAAGCAAGACACCGGCATGGGACGTAAATATAGTCCTTAAACATCTGATCAGGGAGGTGAACCTCTACGTCAAACAGACTTTGGGTTATTAACTCAGAAGACCATATTTCTTATTAGCTTACAGCAGGTAGAATGTCAGAAATTTATGAAATTGACTTCCGTGGAACAAGATTTTATACTGGCACACATGCTCTAGTACATCTGGGATATAGGTGGAATTTCAAAGAAACGAATCAGATTCTAGTCTCTATAAACCTGCTCTGACATCAGTTCTAGAATCAGAAGATACATCTACAAAGAAAGTCGTTGAGAAGAAGGCAGTTCAAGATTATATTCATATTTTATAGATGTTTCTAGAGCAACTATATAATTCTGGATGATTATTCTTAGAGTCCACAAGGACTGGATCCATCTGTGGCATTGACACTAAGTAAGACTCAGAGCTATAGCGTCCTCGCGACATGGTAATTCCTCTATCTCATCCATGATGAAAGAATGTGTCTTGAAGTCTGGTAATGTTTTCACCAACCAGTCTCTCAGGGATTTTGCTACAGGACATGTTGCTGGTACTCATCAATTTGGTCCTTTGGTCTTAGTGGAACAAGCGACAGTTCCTTCGAGGAAAGAATTTTCATTGAGAATCACTCGAATCGGGCTCATGGAAGTCGGAGAGTCGACACTCATCGTTTGACTATAGAGCATGGGTGATACGAGCGGGAATTTATATCTATGCCTATCTGATGTTGTTATAAATTCACTTAAACATTCTTTGACATTGTATGTCTATCACGTCAAGGACGGCTACGAGCAGATGGCACCCTGGAAGTAAGAATGACACGGAGTATTCATCCAAATGACTCTTAATGTTTCACATTCAAAATAACGTTGATAACAGACGTCGATTTTGGCGGCCAAGGGTAAAAACTAGCTCATAAGACCAGTTCATCCAACCGAGTGTTTATGGAAACTGTGGTCAATGTTCCTCTCAAAACAGGAGATGAGCAACAGGTGTTAGAGTGATTGGCTACACAGAGGGAATATGCATACCCGACGTCCACGTGGTATACCGCGAATGACCCAACTGAGTGTAAATATGTAGACATCAAGATTTCTTAACTCTTGTCTGCAAAGTGGAGTTTCTGTGATGATAACATCACAATGCATATGAATAGAAAAATTGTTGTGCTCCTGATAGAATCACACACTAATGTTATTACCTCGCTGACATGGGACAGGTGGCTTGCTTTTCGCCGATAATGAACAATAACCGAAAAAGAACCTGTAATGTTTGGAATACAATGTTTAGATAACGGTGATTTCAATGAAAAAAAATCAGTTAACAATATCACAACTTAAAGTCCGTTGCATAAAGAAATCTGCCTCAGCTTGTCAACTTCTGCGTGTAGTCATAAAACCACAAGAACATTTCATAGTGATGCATATTTGTTTCAAAATGTCCCTTCATCATAGGATTTAAATTTTGGGTGGTTGAATCGCAGTTTTGTCGACTGACTTCAACGTATTCATGTTTTAGCAATGGCTAGCTTTGGGTTCAGATCTCATATATGCACAATATTATGATACATGATATGTACCATCATTCACCATACACAAGTAAATGTATTTGATCTGATCCAGTTTGTGTTGACCTCTCTTTAGAGAGACCCGTGAAGATCCTGGCTAGAACTAATCTTCAGCAGCAAACCATGCTTAGGCGACTAACGGGGATCCGATGGTCATGCTCGCTGACCATATTGACAATGTCATCGTATCCCAGTTCTGTAGATCAAATGTGTTAAACAAAAGCAAACAAACTCGTTTAAAGCTGACACAACAAGATACCGGGATACTGTTCCAACAGTTCTGTGAAATGCTAAAATCAGATTTTTGTTTCTACTCTCAGCTGAAGCGTATTAAAGATTCTCGTGAGGGATCCCAGGAGCAGGATGACCTTGCATATCAAAGTCGTGAAGGTGGGACAAGTGGAGGTAAAATCCAACAAGAACCAGTTCATGGCCACTGTGGCTGATGCCATCTCAGCTGTTGACATTTGTGTGAGAGAAGAAAACCTCTTTGACAAATTCGAACTGGAGAAATGCATTATTCTGAGAAATGTCACCTGGGTGAACGGGAAGGTTTACTCACGAAGTCCCTTCCACAGCAACTTTGCCGCGGAGATTCGGCGGCCAGAAAATATCATCGCCGATGCTTTGGGGAAGGAGAACCAGTGCTCATATCCAAAGTCCCCAAACTGGATGATTTGATCAAAATTAGTTTAAGAGGAAAAAATTGTGGAGGTTGGTGGACCTTTCATAGATTCTTAGAGGAATATTGGCAGATCATTTGCATTAATAGCAGCCCTATATGTCTCTTTGTTGTATCATTGTCAGTTTCAGTCAATTTTACCCTCACAAACAAGACGATTTTATTGTTGCGCCTATCTTAATGCTACCACGTTCGGCCTGTTTGTCAAATGTCTATGTTATCGATGTTACCGTGAAACATGGTTGAATCATTCATTAACATTTACAGTTACTTCTATTTACTCGTGCAATCCTGACCTGTTAATTGAGAGCGGAAGGTATTATTGATATGACTCTCGCGAAATATGTAAGTAATACATGATAGCAAGAGCATGAAAACTTATGGACAGTGCAATAATCATACTGTTCAGTTATTCCTGAGTGTTACCACGGCCATGTTATAATATTCGTATGTTATTACCGTATTTATCATATTTTGCATTAATACAAAGTGAGTTAGTACTATGACTAGGGTGACTGTAGATGGGGAAATTGCATACGACTGGGACATGCAATCGTTCGATCATAAGCAATAATGGATGTAAGCTTTGTGTTTTGTATGGTTTCAGCTTACACATCCATCATATGACATACTGATAATACGTTCCAGTTTGTGTGATATACATCGACATTGCCTGTTTAGGTGCATCATGTCCTAACATAGAGCAATGTATGATAAAATCACAGAACTGGATCTTTCATATTGTCATTGAAACTAAGACTATGTGTTGCATGGAGTTTCAGCGTATATGTCTCAGTTACACTGCCATTAGAGTAACAATAGTCTTCTCAGTTTATACATGATGTCTGGAATAAGAGAGAAATATACATTGCATACAACCCACGTAATCTTGTTGTATCAGTGTTCTGTTTATCTGTTCAAGCAACCCTCCTCATAAAACGGAAGTGCTATGGGAAGGTGTTGTCATATCGCAAAGTTAAACTGGAGGATGAAACTGGTTCTGTCGATGTGGACGTCTGGGGCGACATTGCAGGAGCAGATGCAAGCTGGGCAAGGTCTACATAAAGTCATCTCCTGCAGGAAGCGAAAACCCTCGATGCCTAACGATCCATGGGTCACAACAACACCCACGTCTACTGTGATGGTAATCCCCAGGATTATGTGGTAGTGGTTTTAGCGGGGTTATGCTTGCTTGCACGTCAGTCTTCCCAGTTACTGAGGCGAACTACCATAACACATTGCTGCCTGTAGTCAATAAAGTTTAACGTAAATAGTGCATCAACTTGCATTTCGTGCGCTGAACTGAGCTTGTGCTCAGTGAAGCTATGCCACGTTGGGCATACAGGGCAGACAGAGGTTAAGGTTTGTAAAGGCTGAATACATTTTAAGATATTTCGGGTCAGTACTAGGGCTGGCTAAAATTATAGATAATCTGAAATATCATTATTAATTATCATATGAAAATTGTGTTAACCATAATACCGTAAATCGGCTTTTGTAAAAGTTTTATTTTACGCACACACACCTTTACAAAGTTAGCTGTTTATTCCTCGGCTGCTTCTTTATGTATTTTCAGGACGCTGTTTTGTTAACATGCCACCATTCAACAGTGATGTGGAAATATATTAATTTCCTTCAGACGCTTTTGCAGTTTTGCTCGAAGTTACTTCTTCGATATTTATCGATCATCGATCGAATTTGCTTTTACTATTATCGATCTCTACGATCTATATCGATAGACAGCACCTTAGTCAAGTACACATTTCAGGTTGGACCAGTATCAGGATTAGTTGCCATGTGTATGCTTGAACGATCCGTCGCTTCAGGTTGGGCCACGTAACTGAACGAAGCATACCG
>NW_025765577.1:0-141293 GCF_003918875.1 Haliotis rubra | reverse complement strand
CTTTATTGTTTATTCTGAAACAATTATTTGAAAGATTAGGTAGTGCATTCTTTTATAATAAAACAAATTGTTTCAGCCTTCCTCAGTATACACCTATTGTTATGAAATGAAGTCTATGTTGTTACAAACATTGCGTATCAATGCTTCGATGATGACCGATCTGTGGACCACAAGCACCCAGCCATCCACGCACGCAGAGTTCCTTCCCTTATATACGCGTCCCGGTTACCGCAGGTCGAACCGTGCCATACCCATGACTGGTTTCGCAAAATGACCACCGTCCGCTTTCGTCACACGTGTAACTTATAAGTCATGATATATCTGGAATAGTATTCAGTACCTAGTGGCGGAAGGGGATTTCCATGCAGTTTCCTTTAGACTTGAATTAAGGAAACATTGATAGTTATTTCAAAACACCCACTTCACTATAACATACTCTATCGCATTCAGACACAAGAGACACGTGGACGCGAGGGCTTTCACCTGGTCAGTGAGTGAGTGTTACGGTTCCACTACTGAGTCACGTGAAAAGCGACCGCGTGCTTAATCTTCATTGTCCCGTCAGCTTCGAGGTGAGCGATGCCGTTCAACTTCCTCATGTGAAGATGTAGATGAATCCCGAAACCCGGTTCATCTAGTTCGTTATTTCTTGGTTTGTTGAAATCACGGGGTACACAAACTTTTGGAAGCAAAGCTCACTCGTACCCTTTATCGACTTGAATCTAGTCAAAATATTGCATTGTCACCGTGCCGATCTGACACAATCAAAATGGCGGATCGCGACATGGATGAAAACCAAGTGGTCCGATAATGACCAACTTGGACAATGATGAACTCACCCAGGTTTGCAAAACAAAACCATCAGCAATCACATAGATTGATATTGAATCTGAAAGCAATGAATAAACAAGTAGAGTAGTTGCATTTTAAAATAGAATCACTGAATCAGTTCTAAAATTGGTAAAAGAAACTGTTGATGGCGTCTATTGATCTCAAAGATGTTTACTATTCATGTCGCATGGCACAGGAACACAGAAAGTTTCTCAGGATTTATTTGGCGAGGTCAAATGTATCATCACACGTAAGAGCAATGATGGATGTAACACCACAGCTGTAAGTCATCTATTAATCACATGGACACCAGCCATTCAGAAACGTGCAATCAACTTACCGAAATGATTTAGGATTTTGCATTGAAATTATTATTTGATTTCAGTTGCTCACATTCCTGGTGTAGAGAATATCTCGTGGACGCTGAGTCGCGCTTTAAACAGGAAAAAGAAAGAATGGAAACTAGATGAGAAATTACCGAGAAAAATCTCTTGACATACTGAAGGTTGCCTGATGTAGATCCAGACCCAAATGCTTTCGCTATTGATGCATTATCACTAACTTGGCCGCTATGTTTTGATTGAACTTGGTCATGTTTTGATCCTTGGTCATGCTTTGATTGAACTTTGGTCATGCTTTGATTGGTGTCAACATAATTCCTCCTTTCAGTGTCCTGACTCAAACCCTTCAGAAGATGGACCGGAACGGGGTACCGCGTGGTGGTTGCACCTTACTGACCGGACGGGGCACCGGGTGTGGTGGTTGCACCTTTACTGGACCGGGACGGGTGTGGTGGTTTAACTTACTGACCGGACGGGCACCGGTGTGGTGGTTGCACCGGACCGGGATCGGGTGTGGTGGTTGCAATCCTTACTGACCGGACGGGGCATGCTGGGTGTGGTGGTTGCATCTTACTGGACCGGGGACGGGGCACCGGATGGTGGTTGCACCTTTACTGGACCGGGACGGGGTAATCGCGTGGTGGTTGCACCCTACTGACCGGACGGGCACCGGGTGTGGTGGCGGTAACTTGACTGGGACGGGGCACCGGGTGTGGTGGTTGCACCCTACTGACCGGACGGGCAAAGGCGTGGTGTTGCACTGACCGGGACGGGTGTGGAACACCCTACTGGACCGGGACGGGGCACCGGGTGGTGCCGCACCCCTTCTGACCGAGACAAGTAACTGGGTGTGGTGGTTTAACCACTGACCGGACGGGGCACCGGGTGTGGTGGTTAAGACCCTACCGGGACCGGGATCGCACTGGTTGCACCCCATTGCCAACCAAGGTTTGTTCCCGATGTTGATCTGCCTTCTGATCGACGATCCCTGATCCTTCAGATGGGAAACTTCTTTGCCTAGTGAAACAGCCAGCAGGAGATTCACCTGATGCACAGGACACCGCAGTTAATGATGCCACTTTGTCACTTTGTGCGAGATACACCTATCTCGAACGCTGGAGGAATCATCATGTTGGAGGAAAGGCACAACAAAGCAGTACAAGTCTTTAATTCTTACCAGGTAAGAAATTTATTGTGATTCAAGGCATGATTAATCTGTTTACACTATGTCTAGAGGATGGGATTAACTTTCACCAGATTCAGCATAGCGATGGATTGGGCTATAGTGGCAGTGAATACGTTTCTCCCAAAAAGCTTTATCTTCAGTGATATCACTCCCCGATGGTGTTTCATTTGAGAACATTTCTTGGTTAAAAAGTTTTATAAGGAGTTTTGAATGAAACCAATCCTTAATTAATGCCATGGTTTTAATTTGGATGTGGACATTGTTTTGAATCATCATCATTTTGAGTCTCCAGCTCGTGAAACCAGTCTCAACGATAACCTCAAGACAGATGTTGTTAGCTTTATTGACTGACAAAGGTGTCAAACATTCCATTCTTTGATATCAACAGTATGCAACATCTGCCCCAACGTGTGTGTTTCATGAACTCTAGAACCAGTAAATATTACAAGAAATCGGCTAAGACAACCACAATTCAAACTTTGGTGATTTTATTTATCTTCAGTTAACCAAAGCATTAAGTGCATTTAGCGTGAGTTTAATATCATCAACATTGTAATTTATGTCTGTAATACATCAGATTGTGATTCGATGTAACAAGTGTTCTCCGTTCTTTCCAATTACACAGTTTTAACACGATGGAACTTGTTATTTCTGTTCATGGATTACAGCCTTTGTCTTACCTGACTCCGTAGTGACCTCATATTGCGACGAGGTAGAATTGAAAAGTCCATAATTTACATGTAAGGTGAATTTTGATTGTAGTTCAGGAATGGAGGAGTCATGAGGAGGAGCCTTATACGTTGTGATGGATGCGTACATTCACAGCCAAAATGAAGATTAAGCACGCGGTCGCTTCACATGCCTCCTCTGTGTATTGGGGAATCGAACCCGGATCTTCAGCGTGACGAGCGTGCAGGGGAACAAGAACTTATCACTTCAGTTTTGCTTTTCGGCATTTGCCACTCTTCATGTGTTGGGACAGACGCCATTGCGACCCTGCCAGGCGTAGATACTCATCCTCAATATAACAGTAAGACTGCGTGCAGGATGTGGAGCTATTGCGTTTCTTCTTGAGCCGCTTATATTGAGCTGAAACATGTAAAGAGGCATGTGTTCAAAGTGTCACAGCAGAAAAGAACTGAATCATCAAGGTCACCAACTTTATGGCCAGCCATGTTTCTCAACCAGTCAAAACAACAACCTACAACTACAAAACTACTACTATAATCTCGCTAATACTACTTCTTTTCTATATTCTTCTGTTTTAGTGTATATTCTACACTGAAAACACAAACATTCGCCATGCTATTTGAAATGCCATGCAGCAAGACAGAATAATGGTCGAATGATATAATTCCCTTGTATGATTTCCCTTCCCAGCCATTGGGACGAAACAAAAGCAAGAACAAGACACGCCAACACATCCAACGAGTCGGCAATGTCAACTGATGGTAATCATAATGATCTGAAATCTTTGGATCAAAAGTCGAGTTTGAAATTTACGAACAAGGGAAGCAATGCGATAAATGAAGCAACATTTTCAGAAATTAGTTTTCCAAAATGTCAATGCTTATATTTCGCAAAAGAGTTAATTTCCTACAGGACAATCGCACAATCTTAGTTTTTCAGCAACCCATGCTGGTCGTAAGAGACGACTAACGGATCGGATCGGGTTCGCCGACTTGTTGACACATGTCATCAAATTCCAACCAGATCGATGCTGTTGATCACTGGATTGTCTGGCTCGGACTGGATTATTTACAGACCGCAGCCATATAACTAGATTACAGCTGATTGCGGCGTCAAACAACAAGCAGTCCCATAACTTCATTGTATTACGTAATGTACCATGAGACGTGTATCGTGTCTTGTTGTACGTAATGTACCATGATACGTATCGTGTCCATGTTAAATGTAATGTACCACGAGACGTGTATCGTGCCCATAAGCAAATCCTCTGTACGTACAATGAGACGTGTATCGCCCATGTTGTAAGTATCCTGTAATGCACTCATGAGACGTGTATCAAACAAGCTGTGGGTATCCTGTAATGTACCATGAGACGTGTATCGTGTCTATGTTGCAAGTATCCTCCGCACTTCACCATGAGACGTATCGTCCATGTTGTAAGTATCCCTTGCAAATGCACCACGAGATGCATCGTGTCCGTTGTAAGTATCCCGTAACAAAAATCATGAGACGCATCGCCCTTGTTGCAAGTATCCCCTGGCAATGTACCACGAGACGTGCATCAAAGTCTATGCTTCGTAAGAACTCGGTATCGGATTATGGCATCGCGTCTTGCTCGTATATCCTCTTACCAGAGACGCATATCGCGTCTTGTTGTAAAGAACTTCAACATGAGATATATCGTGTTCACGTTAAAGAATCCGTATCAAACATTAGCACGTATCGTTCCATAGCCAGGTATCCTCGGTATGCGTATCGTTATGTTACACTGGTTTATGAGGGTCGCAAGTCTATGTTTTATATCCCGTAATGGCCAACGAAGAGGTATATCGTTCATAAAACAACTTTCGTAGCCCTACGAGACGCATCGCAAGTTCAGGCTTATCCCGTGGACTTCATCGATGAGAGCCAAATCGTGTCTATAAACAGGTATATCCTCTGGTCAAAACATGACGTATCGCGTCTGTTAAAGTATCCTGACAACCACGAGACGTGTCGTGCCTTTGTTGTGGGTATTATCAACCATGAGAATGCGTATCGTGTCTATGCGCCAGTATCTTCTGTGGTCGCACATGAAGAGTATCGTCCACAAAGTATCCCCCTGTACCGATCATAAGATCTGTATCGTGTTATGTTAAAGTATCCTCCTGTAATCATTAACATGATACGAATTGTATCACCATGAATGCACGTCTTTGTTGGTATTCAGTATCGCCGTATCGCGTCGCGCCAGTATCTTCGAGATGGCCGTGTCTATATTGGTATCCTCTGTATCATGACGCAGGTCAGCCTTTAGCCAGTAATCTCGTATCGTCGATGAGATGCGTATCGTACCTATGTTAAGTATCCTCCGAGATGTCGTTTTGTTGTATCCTTTCAAATGATGAAGATGCGTATCGTGTCTATGTTGTAGTATCCTGCACGCACCATGAGACGCATGTTCATGTTAAAGAATCCCCTGTAATGCACGAGACGTATCGCGCTCAAAGTATCCTTGGATCATGAAAGACGTGCAGTCGTGCCATAGGTATCCTCAACATGGCGTAATGTCTGGCGTTTTGTAAATATAAAGAACTCTCCGTGGTCAACATGAGATGGTATCGTACCAGCATCCCTCTGGCACGTACCGATGAGACGTCGCCCATACTGTAAGTACCTGGTAATGTGTCATGAAGATGGTTATCGTGCCCATGTTAAAGAATCCTCAAAATATATGTTGTCGTCTATGTTAGTATCCTGGGACAAACCATGAAGATATACAGTTCATGTCGAATCAACAAACATGAGATGTTATCGCGTTCGGCGTTGTGGCATCCCCGGATGACGCAGTCTGCGTTATGTTAGCATCCCTCTGTAACTTCAACATGATTACGCGCATCGCATCCGTAATGCAACATGAAAGACGTATATCGCGTTCATGTTGTAAGATTTGTGGTCAACATGAAGAATTTATCGTGCCATGTTAAGTATCCCCTGTAGAAGTATCCTCTGGTTTCTAAATATCGTGCCACAATCATGAAGATGCGTATCGTACCGAAGAATCCTCAAAGCGAGATGTAAAGTCTATGTTAGTAACTTTCTTCAAATCATCAAAATTCAGTATCCTGATGCGTATCAAAATTGTGTTGGGTGCAATCAAATGATGAGACGCGTATCGTAAGTTCAGCCAGTATCCTCCAACGAGACGTCTGAGCATCCCGTATTGATCATGAGATATAAATGCCCTTGTTGTAGCCTTCGTAATATTATGACGGCTATCGTCTATAAAGCCAGGTAACCGGTAACATGAGACGCATATCGTGTTCATAAGAACTCTGGTCGTAAACATGGGGCAATGTGTCTATGTTGGCATCCCCGTAATGGACGAGACGTGTCGCGTCTGGCATCTCAATGCCGATGACGCAAGTTCAAATTTTTTGGTGATATCTTCAAATACGAGGGAGTTCATCGTTCGAGCATAACCGTATGTAACATGAGATGCGCATCGTCTATGTTAAAGTTAACTTCAACTTTGTCGATATCGTTGCAGCATCCCCGTTTTGCCGATGATGAATGCGTATCGTGTCTTTAGCCAGGTATCCTCCGTAATGCACCGATGAAGATGGGTATCGTCTTTGAAAGCCGGGGGCGATTCGGTAACGCAAATCACGAGACGGCATCGTGTCTATGTTGTAAGCATCCCGTAACGGATCACGACGCATCGCTTCAGGGTGAACTGTAAACATGACGTATCGCTATAGTAAAAACTTCGTAACATGAAAGATTGAAGTCTGGCGTTAAGAATACTTCAAATGCGTACGAAGACGCATCGTCTATAAGTATCCCCGGTCGGATCATATCGTGCCATGTTGTGGGTATCCCGGTTCTGCCGATGATATGCGTATCGCAAGTCTACAGCATCCCCCGGATGTATCGATGAAGATGTAATATCGCATTCATGTTAAAGAATCCTCTGTACGCGAGATGCGTGTCGTGTCTATGTTAAAGTACTGGTCGTCGCCATGTTGTGTCCGGTAATACGTAATAGTCGCCCATGTTAAAATATGAGATCGCGTAACAAGCCCAGCAGCCAGTAATCCCGGTAATGTGGTCACGAGACGTAGCGTCGTGTTCATGTTAAAGAATTACGAGGTATCGCGTTCATGTTGTAGCATCCCTGTAATTTATATCGCGGTTGCAATCCCCGTAATGCACATGTGGATCGTGACTGGCGTTTTAAGTATCCGTAATGCAATTACGAAGACGCATCGCGTCTACAGCCAAGAACTTCAGGCCACCCGAGATGTTCGCGTTAAAAAAGATCTCAACATGAAGACGGCGTGTCTATAAGTATCCCGACCAGCAAGCTGCTATCTCCTTGAAAACGCACCATGATGCGTTATCGCGCCCTTGTTGTGTGAACACGAGACGGCTATCGTGTTCGTGTTAAAGCATCCCGTAATGGATCATGAAAGATGTTATCAAAATCTCTTTGTAAGTATCCTTCAATAACATAGATTTGGGCCCATGTTGTTATCCTCTGTATCAAACATGAGACGCATATCGTAAATTCCATAAGATCCTTCACGTACCGATGAGACGCATCGCTTCCGTGCCAGTATCCTCACCATTAGAGGGCAGTCGTGTTCATGTTGTAAAGAATCCTCGAAAATAACATGAGATTATCGTTCAAGATCCTTAATAAATTACGAGGTATCGTAAAGCCCGCTATCCTTCCGGACGCAACATGAAGACGCGGTCGTCGTTATGCCAAGCATCCCCGGTCGTATCCCGGTCGTGTTCCGAAGGTAATCCTTCGGTCAAAATGCATCGTAAGTCGTTAGCCAGGTGTCCTCTGTGGTCAACATGACGCGTATCGTGTCGTTAGTGCCAGTATCAATGTATGACGCAGTCAAAGTTGGTGTTAAGGGTATCCTCTGTAATTTCATCATTGATTACGTATCGTCTGAATATCTAATAAATACGAGCATGGCTGGTCGTTCATGTTAAAGAATCTCTTCACAAAATATGGCGTTATGTTGTGCGCAGTCTCGTAATGCACCATGAAGACGCGTATCGTGTCGTTGGCTGGGTATCCCCGTGGTTAATATGCGTATCAAGCCCAGCAGCCAAGAACCTTCGGTCGTAAACATGCGTATCGTGCCTGGCGCCAGCATCCCGCACAACATGAATGTATATCGTGTTCATGTTGTAAAGAATCCTTCGTAACGTACCATGAGACGTCGCTCATAGCCAGCATCCCTGTAATGGATCATGACGTGCAGCCGTGCTGTGTTGTAGCACTTCAATGCAACATGATTATGCAGGTCGCATTCGACAGCCAGTATCCCCACGTGGCCCATGAGATGGCTATCGTGCCCATGTTGTAAGAATCTCTGTATGCGCACCATGAGATGAAATGTGTTCGTTAAAGGTCCTTCAGGGTCGTGTCATGAAGATGTAGCACTTGAAAGAAGTATCCTCTGCCATGTAGTGAGCCTGCATTTATAAGCGTTAATCCTCTAAATGTGTGGTCGTGTCTTTAGCTGGCAGCCAGGGACAAACACGAGATTTAAGGCCGTGTTAAAGTATCCTCTACCGGATCATGAGCATCTACGTCGTTGTGCCAGCAGTCTCTCTGCGAGATGCAGTCGTAAGCCCAGTTGCAGTCCTGTAATGTACCATGGTCGGTTATCGTGCCCATGTTAAGAACTTTCAACATGAGACGTGTATCGCGTTCGCGTTAAACCTTCGTATCAAACCATGAGACGTAAAAGTCTTTCGTTGTAAGGTCCAATAACATGAGGTATATATCGTGTCTACAAATAAGAATTGTGGACAAATCACGAATGGGTCGTTCGCGTTAAAGTATCCCCTGTGGACGCAACATGATCGTGTCGTTAGCTGCAAGCATCCCCCGTAATGCATCATGACGCATATCGCAAAGCCTATGGGTGAACTTCAATCGCACCACGACACGTGCAGGTCGTCGTTGTTAGCAGTCCTCCGTGGTCAACATGAAGACGCACGTTCATATTAAAGAACTTCGTATCAAATACAAAGTTCATGTTGGCATCCCCTGTAATTTCACCACGATTGCCGCATCCCCAGTTCATGCTCTTTATATCATTTCGTATCGTACGACGGCGTCGCGTCTGTTAGAGAATGTCAGTTCAGCCGTAAGTACTGTATCGTACCATGAAGACGCGTATCGTAAACGTTGTTGCTATCCCCACGATGATGCGTATCGTTCATAAGCCAGTATCCAATGCAACATGAGATGCGCACGTCTTTGTTGGGGTATCCCCCGAAATCATGAAAGACGCATCGCGTCGTTGTTAAAGTATCCCCGTACGATGAGACGCGGTCGCGCCCTCAGTTGTCAGAATCAACATGAAGACGCCAAGATCCTCCGTATCGAGATGTCGCCACCACGCAATCACGACAGTATCGCGTTCATGCCTTTAAGTACTTTGGTATCGCGGAATATCGTGCTCAGTTGTAAAAGAATCCTCCGGCGAGAGATGCGTTCGAAAAAGCCAGTATCCTTCGAAGGAGATATCGTCTATAGCCTGTCGATGACGCGTATCGTAACCCTTTGTTGTGGGTATCCGTATCGTATCATGAGATGTGTCGCGTCTTGTGCCGGGCTAATAACATGAGACGCGCATCGTACCTTACAGCACGGATCATGAGACGCATCGCGTCTGGAAGTTAAAGACACCGTAACATGAAGAATGTATCGTCTATGTTGCAGAATCCTTTCCGTGCATGGATCATGAGACGTGCCATGTTGGGGAAAAACTTCCGCCTACCGATGATTACGCGCATCGCGTCTGCTGTAAGTATCCTTCCGGTAAATGCAACCATGAAGATGCGTATCGTGTTCCTTGTTGTGCATCCTTCCGGTGAAATACGACAACGCGTATCGTAAACAAAAGCCAGCTGGCATTTTCACGTACCGATGAAAGACGCATCGCGTCAAACAGCCAGTATCCTCTGTATCGATGAAAAGTTATGTTATATCCCCTGTAATTTCACGATATGCGTATCGCGTCTGTCTTTGCGATCGTATCAACATGCTCAAGAATTCCTCTGTAATAACAGAAGACGCAGTCAAATTATAAATAGTATCCTGTAATTGAGACGCGTACGTGTCAGCCAGCTGGCATCCATGAGGCGTATCGTGTTCATGTTGTGCATCCTTCAACATGATGCACGTGTCTTTACTGTAGTATGGTCTTCCGGTATCGTTATCGTGTCATATCCCGTGGATCATAACGGTCGCGCCCTGAACCTCCGTAATGCACATGAAAGACGTATCGTGCTCCGCGTTAGCATCCCCGTGGGTCGATCATGACGCGTCGTTACGTTGGGGCACCGGTAATTTCCGATGATACGTATCGCGTTCATGCCTTGGCATCAAAACATGAGACGCGTCAAAATCTTCGGCGTTAAAGAACTCCGTGAAATGATGCGTCGTGTCTGAAGGCCAGTATCCGGTCAACTGATGAAAGAGTCGCCCGTTAGCATCCCCGTAATTTTAAAGATGCAGTTCGTTGTATAGTCTCCGTAAATGTATCGCGCCCTTGTTGCGGAACTTTCCGTAAAATATGAGACGCAGTATCGTACCGCTGCCAGGTACGGATCATGAGCATCTATCGTGTCTTCAAGAATACCTTAACAAAAACATGAGATATGCGTATCGCGTCTATGTCGTAAGCATCCCCCGTATCGATCATGAGATAACGTATCGTGCCATGTTGTGTTAACTTATGACGTATCGTCTGTTCAGGGTGTCCTTCGTAATGTACCGAGATGCGCATCGTAACCTTTGTTGGTCCCCAAATGTGTCGATGAAGACGCATCATGTTGTATATCGTACCATGGCTGGTCGTGTCTGGCGTTGTAAAGAATAGTGTATCGTGTCTATGCCGTATCCTTCTGGTCGGACATGAGACGAGCCGCCGTTGTGGGTATCCTCTGTAATTTTGTCGATGATCGTGTCTATGTTTTAGTATCCCCCGTACAATGAGACGGTTGAATGTGTTCATGTTGTAAGAACTCTCTGTGGTCAAAATAAAGATGCGTATCGTGTCTATAAAGCCAGTGAACTTCGGGACAAAATTGAGAATGCATCGTGTTCATGTTGCGTTAGTCCTCGGTATCGTGAATCACGAAAGACGGCGACGTCTGGCGTTGTAAAGAACTTTCCGTGGACAAACATGATACCGTAAAGTTCATGTTGTAAGTATCCTTCGGTATCAAACATGCGACGTTCATGCAGTTATCCCCGTAATGTAACCATGGCGGTATCGTACTATGTTGTGCTATCCCCAACATGAAGACGTATCGTGTCTTTGTTGTGGGTATCCTTCAGCCCTCGCAGACGCGTATCGTAAAATCTTTGTAGCCAGTAACCGTGGTCGATGAGATGCGTATCGTGCTCCATGTTGCCACATGACGTGTATCGCGTCTGGCGTTGTAAGTAACCTCTCGTGGATCATGAGACGCCATGTTGTATATCCCCGTGTCGATGATTACGTATCGCCTGTTTTGGTGCAGTCCTTCGAACATGATGCAAGGCGTCGCAAAGCCTGCGTTCGTAAAGAACTTTCGCGGTATCGTGTTCATAGCTGTAAGTAGTCCTCTATCGCCGTTGCCGGGTACTGGTTTGTCATTTATGCATGCCAGTATCCCCGTACCCAAACATTAGATGTACGTGTCTTTAAACAACTCGAACAAACATGGCGAGGTAAGCCAAAATCGTAACGGACGAGACGCGCATCGTGTCTGTGTTGTGTATCCTCGTAATGTACCATGTAAAGTCGCGTTCATGTCAGTATATCCTTCAATGACGCATCGCTCATAAAGCCAAAGAATCAACATGAAGACGTCAAAAAGACAAGCATCCCCGTAATGGATCATGAGACGTACGCCATGTTGTGGGCAACTCGGCAGATATGTAAAGTCGCAAGTTCGCGTTTAAGTATCTCTTCAAAATATATATATCGTGCCCATGTTAAAGAACTTCCGTAATAAACATGAGACGTATCGTGTTTGCGTTGGGTATCCTCGGTCGTACCGCGACAGGTATCGTGTTTATGCCGTAAGTATCCTGGTAATGAGATGCACATCGCGTCTGGCGTTGCAATAGTCTTCAACATGAGTATCGTAAAGTTCATGTTGGGTATCCTCCGTAACATGAGACGCATATCGCCTATGTTAAGAACTTCGTAATGCACCAAGAAGATCGCGCTCATGTTGTGGGTACCGGATCGCGAGACGTATCGTGCCATGTTAAGTATCCCCCGTGATATGCGTATCGCGTCTATGCAGTGACCGTAACATGAGACGTATATCGCCCGGCTGCTGTACCAGCGTATCGTGTCTATACAGCAATCCTCTGTGGGTCGGATCGATATATCCCTCTGTGGCTCTCAACATGAGGTATCGCCGTTTGCACCATGAAGATTTAATATCGTGTTCATAAATAAGAAAATATGAAGACAAGCGTTAAAGCATCCCCGTAATGGACATAGTATCGCAAGTTCATGTTGGGCAACCGTATCGTCTGGGCGTTTTGCTGGTCCTTCGGGGTCGTGTTAGTATATCGTGCCCATGGGGCCAAAGAATTCTCCTCGTAATGTACATGCAGACGCATCAGCCCAGCCAGTACTTCGGCTGTCGATGAGATGCGTATCGTGCTCCATAAACAAGTATCCTCCGTATCACCATGAGACGCGTACGTGTCTTTGTTGGGGTATCCTGTAATGCGCCGTAGTCTTTGTTGGGCATCTGTGGCCGTAACATGAGACGTATCAACAGCTGGGTATCCCTGTAATGTGCGAGACGTATCGCGTCTATAGCTGCATCCTCTGTAATGTAATATGAAGAGGGCGTCGTGCCTGGCGCTAGTCAGGTCATGGTCGCACGTCTATGTTAAAGCATCCTTCCGAGATGCGTATCGTGCTGGCGCGTATCCTCTGCATTCTTACCGATGATATGCACGTGCCCATGTTTGGCATTTCCTTTTCGTATCGTACAATGAGATGCATATCGCGTCTGGCGAATCTCGGTCAAATTACGAGATTTATCGCTCATGTTGCAGTCTTCGTAACATGAAGATGGTATCGTGCCCATAAGCCAGCAGTCCTTTATGGCACGTAAGCCCATGTTAAGCATTGTACGCGCCGATGATGCGTATCGTGTCTATGTTGCGGCATCCCGTATCGTACCATGAGTGCATAGTCGTACCCAAAGCCAAAGAACCTCCAATGCTCGATGAGACGCATCGCGTCTGATGTCAAGTACGCTCCGGTATCGATCATGACGTATCGTATTACGTTAGCATCCTGTATCACGATATGCATCGTGTCTATGTTTTAATCCCGTGGTCGTACCGATGAAGATATCGTGTTCATGTTGTAAAGAATCATCAAAATCATGAAGATATCGTGTCTATGTTGTGGGTAGGTCCTTCCGTGGTCGTACTTCTGACGTATATCGTGCTCCATGTTAAGGTCCCTCCGTAATTTTGCCATGAGATTCGTATCGTGTTCATGTTGTGTTATCCTCTTAAATCGCTCGATGAGATGCATCGCGTTGTTGTGCATCCCGCACGTACAACATATAAGCCAGCATCGACGCATCGTGTCTTTGTTGAACTTCCGGTCGTAACATGAGAATGAAGTATCAAAGCCTGGCGTTGTACCTTCAATGTAACATATAATGCGTCTATGTTAAAGTAGCTGTAATGCACCACGATTATCGTCCATGTTGTAAAGCATCCCCGGTAATGCACCATGAAGATGAAGAACAGTTCATGTTGTGCCATCTCTCATCAAAATATGACGCATCGTACCCATAAGAACCGCACCATGAAGACGCGTAAGTCGTGTCGTTAAAAGCCAGTAGTCCTTCCGTGATGCATCATGAGATGCATATCGCGTCTATGTTAAGTATCCTTCAGTAACGCACCACGACACGCGTATCGTCGTTACAGTATCCAAACATTATCGTCGTTGGTTAGTACAGTAACGCACCGAAGACACGTATCGCTGCGCTGTGTTATCCCCGACTTCACCACGACAGGTCATCGCGTTCATGTTCTTTGCATCATTCAATAAAATACGAGATATCGCGTCTGCGTCAGAATCCTTCTGGTCGTCGATGACGCGTACGTTTTATACAGCATCCCGTATCAAAATCACGACGCATCGCGTCAGCCAGTATCCTCCGTAATCAATATGAGACGCATCGCACCATGTTGTAAGTAGTCCGGTCGCAACATGAAGATGCGTATGTTCAGCCGTAAGAACTGGTCGCACCATTACGAAGACGCGTATCGCGTCCATGTCAGTAATCCCCGTATCGGACGATATGGTCGCGTTCAAGTATCCTTCAATGTTCACGAGACGTCTATGTTGTAGCATCCTCCGTAATAAAATATCGCGTCCATGCCGTTAGCTTTGGTCGTACCGATGATATCGTGTTCAAATAAGGTCCCCGTAGAGGACGCAAAGTTAGCATCCTCCGTAACTTTACCACGATACGCGCATCGCGCAGTTTGCGAATTCTCCGGTAATGTGTTAATGAAGATGTAAGAACGTGCCTGGTCAAATCACGAGATCGTGTCTACGTTATCTCGTGTCGTCAGAGATAGTATCGCAGTCTATAAATAAAGTATCCCCGGTATCAAAACATGAAGACGTTCATGTTAAGAACCTCCAATGGAACATGACGTATCACGTTCATAGCCAGTATCCTCCGTACTAACACGAGATTATCGCGTTCATGTTAAGTATCCCGTAATTATGAGACGTGTCGCAAGCCTCCAGCCAGTATCTCGTAATGCAACATGATGCGCATCGTAAGCCTGTTGTGCGAACTTTCGTATCAAACATGAAGACGCGCATCGTGCCCATGTTGTGGCGTCTCCGTAATGATCGATGAGACGCATCGTGTTCGTTACTGTGGTCGTCGAGGCACGCGTTCATGTTGTAGTGCAAACATGAGATGCATATCGTGTTCATGTTAAAGAATACTGGTCAAAACGATGAAGATGCAAAAATGCAAGCCCATATCCCCAAACATGATAAAGTTGGCGTTAAAGCATCCTCCGTAATTTCATCGATGATAGTGCATCGCACCATAAGTAATCCTTCGTATCACAATGAAGAGGGCGAACAGCAGTTCATAAATAAAGAACTTCAGACGTTCACGAAGATACGTTATCGTTATCCGTATCAACATGAGACGTGTATCGCAAGTTCATAAAGCTGTGTATCCGGTATAAAATTACGAGACGCATATCAAATTCATGTTGTAAGAACTTCGTAATGCAACATGAAGACGCGGTCAGCCCATGTTGTATCCTCCGTATCAACATGAAGACGCAATATCGCGTTCATGTCGTAAGAATCCTTCAAATATGATGTCGTTCATGCTGTGTACGTTCCATGACGCGTATCGTGCTGGCGTTAAAGTATCCCTCTGTAATTTTAACATGACATGCGTATCGCGTCCATGTTTTGGTAACTTTCGTGGTCATACCATGAAGATATCGTTCATGTTAAGAATCGTAAATCACGGTGCTCATGTTAAAAATAATCTCCAATCATTTAGCGACGCATATCGCCCGGCATCCCCTGTACTTTACCATTATGTTGTAAAGCATTCTAACGCAACATGAAGATGCACGTCTTGTTGGGGTATCCCGTAATAATGATATCGCGTTCATGTTGTCCTCCGTGGCCGGAGGTATCGTGTTCCTTTGTTGGGTTATCCTTCGGACAACATGCACGTGCCCATGTTAGAAATCAGGCAAACAGAGATGTATCGTCTATGTTGCGTTATCCTTCAATGTACCATGACACGCATCGTGCTCGCGTTGGGTAACTTCCGTAATAACATTATCGTGTTCATGTTGTAAAGAACTCCGTGGTCAAAACATGAAGATGCGTATCGCAGTCTAAGGCCAGTAGCCTTCCGTCAAATGAGAGACGCGTACCGTCGTTGTTAAAAGTATCCCTCCGTAAACATGAAGACGTAAGTCGCGTTTCAAATAAGTGTATCCTTCAATGCACCACGACGGTGTCGTGTCGTTGTGGATGAGACGCGCATCGTGTCGTTAGTTAAAATCCTTCCGTCAAAACATGACATCACGTATCAAAGAGCAGCCAGGGGCATCCCTCGTACTCTACCACGATACGTATCGCGTTCCGTTTTAGTATCATTCGTAACGCACCATACCATGTTAAGAATCTCGTATCGGTGGGCCGATGAAGACGCGCATCGTGCCCGCACGTACCGCTTACACGTATCGTAAGTCATTGTTGTGGGCATCCTTGCACCACCATGTATCGCAAAGTCTATGCGGGTTCTTCAAAATGCACCATGAGCGTATCGTAACCCTTGTTGGCAGTCCTCGTATCAAACATGAGAATGCATCGCGTCTGGCGTTAAAGGCATCCCGTGGGTCGGGATCATGAGAAAATGCCTTGTTAAAATCCTTCAATGTAAACATGTATCGTACCCAGTATCCTTCTGTAATGTAACATGAGAAGCATCGTGTTCATACCGTATGATGCGTATCGCGTCTGGCAACAGTATCCTCGTATTATGTTGGTGTTGGGGCATCCTGTAATTGCCGATGATATGTATCGTTCATGTTTGTTGGTTCTTCCGTAATGTACACGAAGATGCATATCGCCTATGCCAAGAATCCTTCCGTAACATGAGATTTCAGTATCGTGCCATGTTGTAGCAGTCCCGGTGGTCGCCGTTCATGTTGTGCTATCCTCGAAAATGCACGAGACGTATGTCGCAAGTCTATGTTAAAACTGTACGTACCATGAGATGGCACGTGTCTGTTAAAGAACTTTGCACAACATGAAAGACGGAGAATAAAACGCCAAAGATCCTCTGGTCAGGTATCGCGTTCATGCTGGGCATGTTCCTGTAATGATCGGCGAGACGCGTATCGTGCCATGTTAAAGCATCCTCTGTAATTTTACCGATGATTATGCACGTGTCTATGTTTTGTTGGCTGTAATGAGATGTGGGCGTCGCCTGGAGTAGCTAAGAAGTCCGCAACATGACGTATCGTGTTCATGTTGGGTAACTTCAACATGAGACGGCGGTCAAAGAGTACAAGTATCCCGTATCTTTATCGTTCAAGGCTGGGGCATCTCTTAAATGCACCATGAGATGCGTATCGCAGCTCCTGTTGGTATTCTTCCGTGGTCGTACAATGAGACGTATATCGCCTGGCAGCCAGTATCCCATCGCTATATCCCCACGCACCATGGTGTTCATGTTGCGTTAATCCTCTGTAATGTACCATGAGAGGCAGTATCGTGTTCATGTTGCAGTCTCTCCAGCAATGCAAAATGCGGTCTCTGTAATGTGTTCACGAGACGCAAGGTCGTGTTCATAAGAAGGTATCAAAATTACGTAGCCGCACCATGTTGGGTATCCTCGTAATAAACATGACGCGCATCGTGTCGCCAGTGTCCCCGTAACGCATCATGAGACGGTTGAAATGCTCAGCTGGGCATCCTCGTAATGCACCATGACACGTGTCGTGTCGTCAGGGTATCCTCCGTAATGTGTCGAGACGCGTATCGTAAACAACAGCTGGTAACCTTCGTGGTCGTCGAAGATCACGTATCGTTATGTCAGCATCCCGTAATTCCACCACGATGCGATCGCGTCTATGTTCGGTATCATCTGCACGCAATACGAGACGGCGATATCGTTCATGTTAGCATCATCGTACCATAAAGTAATTTCCATCAAAATCACGACGTATGTGTCAAATAAAGGCAACTTCCGTAATCACGAGACGTATCGCGTCTGTTGTAAAGTATCCTTCAGACGCACCGATGAGATGCGTATCGTAAATTCCGGCATCCTTCCGAAGATATCGCGTTCATGTTAAAACCCGGTGGAACATGCGTAATGTCTTTGCGCCAGTATCGTAAGCCCATAGTATCCTGTGGTCGCAAACATGAGATGCATAAAACCATGTTGGCATTTGGTCGTATCGCGTCTATGTTAGTAACTTCGGTATCGATCATATGACGCGTACGCCATGCCAGTAGCATCCCCGTGGTCTACGATAGAACGTGCGTCTGATCCCCGTATCGTAGCCAATGAGACGCATATTCATGTTAAAAGAATCCCCAATGACGATGCGTACTTCCGTATCGTAAACACGAAGAGTGTATCGTAACCATGCCGCTATCCGGTAATGTCATGAAAGATTTGGTCGCGTCCATGTCAAGAATCCGTAATAAAATATCGTTCGAGCAGCCAGCAACCGTAAACATGCGCAAGTCAAGAACTTCGGTCAACATGAAGATGCGTATCGCGTCCATGCCGGCATGCCCCGTATCGGATCATGAAAGATACGTATCGTGCTGGCGTTAAAGTAATCCCTCCGTAATTTCATCGATGATATTGCGTAACGCGTCTATGTTTTGCGATCTCCTCTCAACCATGAGACGGCATCGTGTCTTATGTTAAGAACTCTGTAATGTAACATGACGCATCGCGTCTGGTGTTAAAAACCCCTGTGGTCACCGGTGTTCATGTCAGCATCCCGTAATTTGCCATTACTTCCGTATCGTGCTCCACGTACCATGAGATCGCCTTTGTTGCTAACTCCGTACGCACAATGAAGATGTATATCGTTCCATGTTGCGCTATCCCGTAATGATCATGAGATGTATCGTTTCAGCCAGTATCCTCCGTATCGTAAACAGAAGATACATCACCATAGCCAGTTATCCTCCGTAATGCATCGTACCCGTTGGGGTATCCTTCGTGGTCGCACGCATAAAGTTCATGTTAATAAACATGAGAGGTATCGTCTACATATCCGGCACGTAAATATGACGTACGTTCATGTTGGTATCCTTCGTGGTCGTTCATGAAGACGCGTATCGTGTCGTTGCCAGTATCCCGTAATGCATCATGAGATTTACAATCGTGTCTATGCTGCGACTTTCCGCACCATGACACGCAAATGTCGTTGTTGCAACCAATGCAACATGACGTATGTCAAACAGCCAGGCCTGCATAAACATGATATCACGTATCGTGCCAGCAAAGTCTGTGGGCATCCTCCAGTACTTTACCATGATACGTATCGCGCCTTAAGTATCAATTCAATCGCACCACGAGCATATATCGCAAGTTCATGTTACCAATGCACCACGATGTATCGTGTCTGGCGTTAAAAACGATGACAGCCAGTATCCCTCTGTATTTAACATGAGATGCGTATCGCCTGTACAAGTATCCCTCTGTAATGCGATGCGTATCGTGCCTTTAAAAACTTTCTGACGTAACATGGTGTTCATAAAATAGCATCCCGTGGTCGGATCATGCGTATCGTAAGCCTTGTTAAAGAACTCTGTAAAACATGAGACGCGTACGTGTCTATGTTGCATCGTGGAAACATGAGACGCATATCGTGCCCATAAAGTTGTAAGAATACTTCAAAATCATGCAAAATATGCCAGTATCCCCGGTCGGATCGAGGAGACGCAAATATGTTGTATATCCCCGTAATTTTACCGATGATACGTGACGCAGTTTTATATCCTCTGCAATGCAATAATGGAGACGGCTGACGTTCATGTTGGGGCACCATGAAAGATGGTATCGTTCATGTTAGTCCTTCGTATAAAATTGATGAGACGTCTATAAAACAGGTGAACTTCGGTATCGTATCATGAGATACGTTCATGTTAAAGATCCTTCGTGGTCGTACCATGAAGACGTATCGCGTCAGTAACTTCAATAGCCGACGTACATCGTGCACCATGTTAAAGAATCCTTCCAGACAACCACGAAGAGGTATCGCGTCTGCTGCCAGCATGCCCGTAATCGAGAAACATGAGACGCATCGCGTTGTGTTGTGGGCATCCCGTAATCTCTGTCATTATCGCCGCGTATCGCGTTCCATATCCTCTGTAATGTACCATGAGATGCATCGCGTCTATGTTGGGACCATGAATGGCATCGTGTCTATGTTGGGTAATGATACTTAAAACATAGACACGACACACGTCCCATGGCATTAAATTACAGAGGATACTTACAACATAGAGCACGATACACGTCTCATGGTACATTACAGAGGATACTTTACAACAACGACACGATACACGTCCTCATGGTACATTACAGAGGATACTACAACAAAGACATCGATACACGTCTCATGGTACATTACAGAGGATACTTACAACATAGACACACGATATACGTCTCATGATGCATTACAGAGGATACTTTACAACAACGACACGATACACGTCTCATGGTACATTACAGAGGATACTTTACAACATAGACATCGATACACGTCCCATGGTACATTACAGAGGATTCCTACAACATAGACACGATATACGTCCCATGGTACATTACAGAGGATACTTTACAACATAGACACGATACACGTATCATGGTAAATTACAGAGGATACTAGACACGATACAACATAGCACACAACATAGATACACGTCTCATGGTACATTACAGAGGATACTTACAACATAGACACGATACACGTCCCATGGTACATTACAGAGGATACTTACAACATAGACACGATACACGTCTCATGGTACATTACAGAGGATTCTTACAACATAGACACGATATACGTCCCATGGCAATATTACAGAGGATACTTTAAACATAGACACGATACACGTATCATGGTAAATTACAGAGGATACTTACAACATAGCACAATACACGTCTCATTGTACATTACAGAGGATACTTACAACATAGACACGATATACGTCTCATGGTACATTACAGAGGATTCTTACAACATAGACACGATATACGTCTCATGGTACATTACAGAGGATACTTTCACAACATACACACGATACTACGTCTCATGGTACATTACAGAGGATACTTACAACATAGACACGATACATACGTCTCATGGTACATTACCGAGGATACTTACAACATAGACACGATATACGTCTCATGGTACATTACAGAGGATACTTACAACATAGACACGATACACGTCTCATGGTACATTACAGAGGATTCTTACAACATAGACACGATATACGTCTCATGGTACATTACAGAGGATACTTAAAACATAGACACGATACACGTCCCATGGTAAATTACAGAGGATACTTTCACAAACATAGCACGATACACGTCTCATGATCCATTACAGAGGATACTTACAACATAGACACGATACACGTCTCATGGTACATTACAGAGGATTCTTACAACATAGACACGATACACGTCTCATGGTCCATTACAGGATACTTACAACATAGACACGATACACGTCCCATGGTACATTACAGAGGATACTTACAACAAAGACACGATACACGTCTCATGATCCATTACAGAGGATACTTACAACATAGACACGATACACGTCTCATGGTACATTACAGAGGATACTTACAACAAAGACACGATACACATCTCTCATGGTACATTACAGAGGATACTTACAACATAGACACGATACACGTCTCATGGTAAATTACAGAGGATACTTACAACAACGACACGATACACGTCTCATGGTACATTACAGAGGATACTTACAACATAGACACGATACACGTCTCATGGTACATTACAGAGGATTCTTACAACATAGACACGATATACGTCTCATGGTACATTACAGATGATACTTAAAACATAGACACGATACACGTATCATGGTAAATTACAGAGGATACTTACAACATAGCACGATACATGTCTCATGGTACATTACAGAGGATACTTTTACAACAACGACACGATACACGTCTCATGGTACATTACAGAGGATACTTACAACAACGACACGATACACGTGTCATGGTACATTACAGAGGATACTTACAACATAGACACGATATACGTCTCATGATGCATTACAGAGGATACTTACAACAACGACACGATACACGTCTCATGGTACATTACAGAGGATACTTACAACATAGACACGATACACGTCTCATGGTACATTACAGAGGATTCTTACAACATAGACACGATATACGTCTCATGGTACATTACAGAGGATACTTACAACATAGACACGATACACGTGTCATGGTACATTACAGAGGATACTTACAACATAGACACGATACACGTCTCATGGTACATTACAGAGGATTCTTACAACATAGACACGATATACGTCTCATGGTACATTACAGAGGATACTTACAACAAAGACACGATACACGTCTCATGGTCCATTACAGAGACATATACATACACGATGACTTACAGAGGATACTTACAACATAGACACGATATACGTCTCATGGTACATTACAGAGGATACTTACAACAAAGACACGATACACATCTCATGGTACATTACAGAGGATACTTACAACATAGACACGATACAGGTCTCATGGCAAAATTACAGAGGATACTTACAACATAGACACGATATACGTCTCATGGTACATTACAGAGGATACTTACAACATAGACACGATACACGTCTCATGGTACATTACAGAGGATTCTTACAACATAGACACGATATACGTCTCATGGTACATTACAGAGGATACTTAAAACATAGACACGATACACGTATCATGGTAAATTACAGAGGATACTTACAACATAGCACGATACACGTCTCATGATCCATTACAGAGGATACTTACAACATAGACACGATACACGTCTCATGGTACATTACAGAGGATTCTTACAACATAGACACGATATACGTCTCATGGTACATTACAGAGGATACTTACAACATAGACACGATACACGTCTCATGGTACATTACAGAGGATTCTTACAACATAGACACGATATACGTCTCATGGTACATTACCGAGGATACTTACAACATAGACACGATACACGTCTCATGGTACATTACAGAGGATACTTACAACATAGACACGATACACGTCTCATGGTACATTACAGAGGATTCTTACAACATAGACACGATATACGTCTCATTGTACATTACAGAGGATACTTAAAACATAGACACGATACACGTATCATGGTAAATTACAGAGGATACTTACAACATAGCACGATACACGTCTCATGATCCATTACAGAGGATACTTACAACATAGACACGATACACGTCTCATGGTACATTACAGAGTATTCTTACAACATAGACACGATATACGTCTCATGGTACATTACAGAGGATACTTACAACATAGACACGATACACGTCTCATGGTACATTACAGAGGATACTTACAACAAAGACACGATACACGTCTCATGATCCATTACAGAGGATACTTACAACATAGACACGATACACGTCTCATGGTACATTACAGAGGATACTTACAACAAAGACACGATACACATCTCATGGTACATTACAGAGGATACTTACAACATAGACACGATACACGTCTCATGGTAAATTACAGAGGATACTTACAACATAGACACGATACACGTCTCATGGTACATTACAGAGGATACTTACAACATAGACACGATACACGTCTCATGGTACATTACAGAGGATTCTTACAACATAGACACGATATACGTCTCATGGTACATTACAGATGATACTTAAAACATAGACACGATACACGTATCATGGTAAATTACAGAGGATACTTACAACAACGACACGATACATACGTCCTCATGGTACATTACAGAGGATACTTACAACATAGACACGATACACGTCTCATGGTACATTACAGAGGATACTTTACAACATAGACACGATATACGTCTCATGGTACATTACAGAGGATACTTACAACATAGACACGATATACGTCTCATGATGCATTACAGAGGATACTTACAACATAGACACGATACACGTCTCATGGTACATTACAGAGGATACTTACAACATAGACACGATACACGTCTCATGGTACATTACAGAGGATTCTTACAACATAGACACGATATACGTCTCATGGTACATTACAGAGGATACTTACAACATAGACACGATACACGTCTCATGGTACATTACAGAGGATACTTACAACATAGACACGATACACGTCTCATGGTACATTACAGAGGATTCTTACAACATAGACACGATATACGTCTCATGGTACATTACAGAGGATACTTACAACAAAGACACGATACACGTCTCATGATCCATTACAGAGGATACTTACAACATAGACACGATATACGTCTCATTGTACATTACAGAGGATACTTACAACAAAGACACGATACACGTCTCATGGTACATTTAAGAGGATACTTTCTACAACATAGACACGATACACGTCTCATGGCATCCATTACAGAGGATACTTACAACATAGACACGATACACGTCCTCATGGTACATTACAGAGGATACTTTACAACATAGACACGATACACGTCTCATGGTACATTACAGAGATTCTTACAACATAGACACGATATACGTCTCATGGTACATTACAGAGGATACTTACAACATAGACACGATACACGTCTCATGGCAAAATTACAGAGGATACTTACAACATAGACACGATACACGTCCCATGATCCATTACAGAGGATACTTACAACATAGACACGATACACGTCTCATGGTACATTACAGAGGATTCTTACAACATAGACACGATATACGTCCCATGGTACATTACAGAGGATACTTTACAACATAGACACGATACACGTCCTCATGGTACATTACAGAGGATTCTTACAACATAGACACGATACACGTCTCATGGTACATTACAGAGGATACTTTACAAACATAGACACGATACACGTCTCATGGTACATTACAGAGGATACTACAACATAGACACGATACACGTCCCATGGTACATTACAGAGGATTCTTACAACATAGACACGATATACGTCTCATTGGTACATTACAGAGGATACTTTTAAACATAGACACGATACACGTATCATGGTACATTACAGAGGATACTTACAACATAGACACGATACACGTCTCATGATCCATTACAGAGGATACTTACAACATAGACACGATACACGTCTCATGGTACATTACAGAGGATACTTTACAACATAGACACGATATACGTCCTCATGGTACATTACAGAGGATACTTACAACATAGACACGATACACGTCTCATGGTACATTACAGAGGATACTTACAACAAAGACACGATACACGTCTCATGATCCATTACAGAGGATACTTACAACATAGACACGATACACGTCTCATGGTACATTACAGAGGATACTTACAACATAGACACGATACACGTCTCATGGTACATTACAGAGGATACTTACAACATAGACACACGATATACGTCTCATGGTACATTACAGAGGATACTTAAAACATAGACACGATACACGTCTCATGGTACATTACAGAGGATACTTACAACATAGACACGATACACGTCTCATGGTACATTACAGAGGATTCTTACAACATAGACACGATATACGTCTCATGGTACATTACAGATGATACTTAAAACATAGACACGATACACGTATCATGGTAAATTACAGAGGATACTTACAACATAGCACGATACACGTCTCATGGTACATTACAGAGGATACTTACAACAACGACACGATACACGTCTCATGGTACATTACAGAGGATACTTACAACAACGACACGATACACGTGTCATGGTACATTACAGAGGATACTTACAACATAGACACGATATACGTCTCATGATGCATTACAGAGGATACTTACAACAACGACACGATACACGTCTCATGGTACATTACAGAGGATACTTACAACATAGACACGATACACGTCTCATGGTACATTACAGAGGATTCTTACAACATAGACACGATATACGTCTCATGGTACATTACAGAGGATACTTACAACATAGACACGATACACGTCTCATGGTACATTACAGAGGATACTTACAACATAGACACGATACACGTCTCATGGTACATTACAGAGGATTCTTACAACATAGACACGATATACCGTCTCATGGTACATATTACAACAGAGGATACATTACAGAGAGATACTTTACAACAAAGACACGATACACGTCTCATGATCCATTACAGAGGATACTTTCACAACATAGACACGATATAATGTCTCATGGTACATTACAGAGGATACTTACAACAAAGACATCAATGATACACATCTCATGGTACATTACAGAGGATACTTTACAACATAGACACGATACAGGTCTCATGGCAAAATTACAGAGGATACTTACAACATAGACACGATATACGTCTCATGGTACATTACAGAGGATACTTACAACATAGACACGATACACGTCTCATGGTACATTACAGAGGATTCTTACAACATAGACACGATATACGTCTCATGGTACATTACAGAGGATACTTAAAACATAGACACGATACACGTATCATGGTAAATTACAGAGGATACTTACAACATAGCACGATACACGTCTCATGATCCATTACAGAGGATACTTACAACATAGACACGATACACGTCTCATGGTACATTACAGAGGATTCTTACAACATAGACACGATATACGTCTCATGGTACATTACAGAGGATACTTACAACATAGACACGATACACGTCTCATGGTACATTACAGAGGATTCTTACAACATAGACACGATATACGTCTCATGGTACATTACCGAGGATACTTACAACATAGACACGATACACGTCTCATGGTACATTACAGAGGATACTTACAACATAGACACGATACACGTCTCATGGTACATTACAGAGGATTCTTACAACATAGACACGATATACGTCTCATTGTACATTACAGAGGATACTTAAAACATAGACACGATACACGTATCATGGTAAATTACAGAGGATACTTACAACATAGCACGATACACGTCTCATGATCCATTACAGAGGATACTTACAACATAGACACGATACACGTCCCATGGTACATTACAGAGAGTATTCTTACAACATAGACACGATATACGTCTCATGGTACATTACAGAGGATACTTACAACATAGACACGATACACGTCTCATGGTACATTACAGAGGATACTTACAACAAAGACACGATACACGTCTCATGATCCATTACAGAGGATACTTACAACATAGACACGATACACGTCTCATGGTACATTACAGAGGATACTTACAACAAAGACATCGATACACATCTCATGGTACATTACAGAGGATACTTCACAACAAAGACACGATACACGTCCTCATGGTAAATTACAGAGGATACTTACAACATAGACACGATACACGTCTCATGGTAAATTACAGAGGATACTTACAACATAGACACGATACACGTCTCATGGTACATTACAGAGGATTCTTACAACATAGACACGATATACGTCTCATGGTACATTACAGAGGATACTTACAACATAGACACGATACACGTCTCATGGTACATTACAGAGGATACTTACAACATAGACACGATACACGTCTCATGGTACATTACAGAGGATACTTACAACATAGACACGATATACGTCCCATTGTACATTACAGAGGATACTTAAACATAGACACGATACACGTATCATGGTAAATTACAGAGGATACTTACAACATAGACACGATACACGTCTCATGATCCATTACAGAGGATACTTACAACATAGACACGATACACGTCTCATGGTACATTACAGAGTATTCTTACAACATAGACACGATATACGTCTCATGGTACATTACAGAGGATACTTACAACATAGACACGATACACGTCTCATGGTACATTACAGAGGATACTTACAACATAGACACGATACACGTCTCATGATCCATTACAGAGGATACTTACAACATAGACACGATACACGTCTCATGGTACATTACAGAGGATACTTACAACAAAGACACGATACACATCTCATGGTACATTACAGAGGATACTTACAACATAGACACGATACACGTCTCATGGTAAATTACAGAGGATACTTACAACAACGACACGATACACGTCTCATGGTACATTACAGAGGATACTTACAACATAGACACGATACACGTCTCATGGTACATTACAGAGGATTCTCACAACATAGACACGATATACGTCTCATGGTACATTACAGATGATACTTAAAACATAGACACGATACACGTATCATGGTAAATTACAGAGGATACTTACAACATAGCACGATACATGTCTCATGGTACATTACAGAGGATACTTACAACAACGACACGATACACGTCTCATGGTACATTACAGAGGATACTTACAACAACGACACGATACACGTCTCATGGTACATTACAGAGGATACTTACAACATAGACACGATATACGTCTCATGATGCATTACAGAGGATACTTACAACAACGACACGATACACGTCTCATGGTACATTACAGAGGATACTTACAACATAGACACGATACACGTCTCATGGTACATTACAGAGGATTCTTACAACATAGACACGATATACGTCTCATGGTACATTACAGAGGATACTTACAACATAGACACGATACACGTGTCATGGTACATTACAGAGGATACTTACAACATAGACACGATACACGTCTCATGGTACATTACAGAGGATTCTTACAACATAGACACGATATACGTCTCATGGTACATTACAGAGGATACTTACAACAAAGACACGATACACGTCTCATGATCCATTACAGAGGATACTTACAACATAGACACGATATACGTCTCATTGTACATTACAGAGGATACTTACAACAAAGACACGATACACATCTCATGGTACATTTAAGAGGATACTTACAACATAGACACGATACAGGTCTCATGGCAAAATTACAGAGGATACTTACAACATAGACACGATATACGTCTCATGGTACATTACAGAGGATACTTACAACATAGACACGATACACGTCTCATGGTACATTACAGAGGATTCTTACAACATAGACACGATATACGTCTCATGGTACATTACAGAGGATACTTAAAACATAGACACGATACACGTATCATGGTAAATTACAGAGGATACTTACAACATAGCACGATACACGTCTCATGATCCATTACAGAGCATACTTACAACATAGACACGATACACGTCTCATGGTACATTACAGAGGATTCTTACAACATAGACACGATATACGTCTCATGGTACATTACAGAGGATACTTACAACATAGACACGATACACGTCTCATGGTACATTACAGAGGATTCTTACAACATAGACACGATATACGTCTCATGGTACATTACCGAGGATACTTACAACATAGACACGATACACGTCTCATGGTACATTACAGAGGATACTTACAACATAGACACGATAAACGTCTCATGGTACATTACAGAGGATTCTTACAACATAGACACGATATACGTCTCATTGTACATTACAGAGGATACTTAAAACATAGACACGATACACGTATCATGGTAAATTACAGAGGATACTTACAACATAGCACGATACACGTCTCATGATCCATTACAGAGGATACTTACAACATAGACACGATACACGTCTCATGGTACATTACAGAGTATTCTTACAACATAGACACGATATACGTCTCATGGTACATTACAGAGGATACTTACAACATAGACACGATACACGTCTCATGGTACATTACAGAGGATACTTACAACAAAGACACGATACACGTCTCATGGTACATTACAGAGGATACTTACAACAAAGACACGATACACATCTCATGGTACATTACAGAGGATACTTACAACAAAGACACGATACACGTCTCATAGTAAATTACAGAGGATACTTACAACATAGACACGATACACGTCTCATGGTAAATTACAGAGGATACTTACAACATAGACATGATACACGTCTCATGGTACATTACAGAGGATTCTTACAACATAGACACGATATACGTCTCATGGTACATTACAGAGGATACTTAAAACATAGACACGATACACGTCTCATGGTAAATTACAGAGGATACTTACAACATAGACACGATACACGTCTCATGATCCATTACAGAGGATACTTACAACATAGACACGATACACGTCTCATGGTACATTACAGAGGATTCTTACAACATAGACACGATATACGTCTCATGGTACATTACAGAGGATACTTAAAACATAGACACGATACACGTCTCATGGTAAATTACAGAGGATACTTACAACATAGCACGATACACGTCTCATGATCCATTACAGAGGATACTTACAACATAGACACGATACACGTCTCATGGTACATAACAGAGTATTCTTACAACATAGACACGATATACGTCTCATGGTACATTACAGAGGATACTTAAAACATAGACACGATACACGTATCATGGTAAATTACAGAGGATACTTACAACATAGCACGATACACGTCTCATGATCCATTACAGAGGATACTTACAACATAGACACGATATACGTCTCATGGTACATTACAGAGGATTCTTACAACATAGACACGATATACGTCTCATGGTACATTACAGAGGATACTTACAACATAGACACGATACACGTCTCATGGTACATTACAGAGGATTCTTACAACATAGACACGATATACGTCTCATGGTACATTACCAAGGATACTTACAACATAGACACGATACACGTCTCATGGTACATTACAGAGGATACTTACAACATAGACACGATACACGTCTCATGGTACATTACAGAGGATTCTTACAACATAGACACGATATACGTCTCATGGTACATTACAGAGGATACTTAAAACATAGACACGATACACGTATCATGGTAAATTACAGAGGATACTTACAACATAGACACGATACACGTCTCATGATCCATTACAGAGGATACTTACAACATAGACACGATACACGTCTCATGGTACATTACAGAGGATTCTTACAACATAGACACGATATACGTCTCATGGTACATTACAGAGGATACTTACAACATAGACACGATACACGTCTCATGGTACATTACAGAGGATACTTACAACAAAGACACGATACACGTCTCATGATCCATTACAGAGGATACTTACAACATAGACACGATACACGTCTCATGGTACATTTCAGAGGATACTTACAACAAAGACACGATACACATCTAATGGTAGATTACAGAGGATACTTACAACATAGACACGATACACGTCTCATGGTAAATTACAGAGAATACTTACAACAACGACACGATACACGTCTCATGGTACATTACAGAGGATACTTACAACATAGACACGATACACGTCTCATGGTACATTACAGAGGATTCTTACAACATAGACACGATATACGTCTCATGGTACATTACAGAGGATACTTAAAACATAGACACGATACACGTATCATGGTAAATTACAGAGGATACTTACAACATAGCACGATACAGGTCTCATGATCCATTACAGAGGATACTTACAACATAGACACGATACACGTCTCATGGTACATTACAGAGGATACTTACAACATAGACACGATACACGTCTCATGGTACATTACAGAGGATACTTACAACAAAGACACGATACACGTCTCATGGTACATTACAGAGGATACTTACAACAAAGACACGATACACGTCTCATGATCCATTACAGAGGATACTTACAACATAGACACGATACACGTCTCATGGTACATTACAGAGGATTCTTACAACATAGACACGATATACGTCTCATGGTACATTACAGAGGATACTTACAACATAGACACGATACACGTCTCATGGTACATTACAGAGGATTCTTACAACATAGACACGATATACGTCTCATGGTACATTACAGAGGATACTTACAACATAGACACGATACACGTCTCATGGTACATTACAGAGGATACTTACAACATAGACACGATACACGTCTCATGGTACATTACAGAGGATTCTTACAACATAGACACGATATACGTCTCATTGTACATTACAGAGGATACTTAAAACATAGACACGATACACGTATCATGGTAAATTACAGAGGATACTTACAACATAGCACGATACACGTCTCATGATCCATTACAGAGGATACTTACAACATAGACACGATACACGTCTCATGGTACATTACAGAGTATTCTACAACATAGACATCGATACAACATAGACACGATATACGTCTCATGGTACATTACAAAGGATACTTACAACATAGACACGATGCACGTCTCATGGTACATTACAGAGGATACTTACAACAAAGACACGATACACCTCTCATGGTACATTACAGATACACGTCTCTACGATTACTACAACAAAGACACATCGATACACGTCCCCATGGTAAATTACAGAGGATACTTTACAACATAGCACGATACACGTCTCATGATCCATTACAGAGGATACTTACAACATAGACATCGATACACGTCTCATGGTACATTACAGAGTATTCTTACAACAAAGACACGATACACGTCTCATGATCCATTACAGATTATACTTACAACATAGACACGATACACGTCCTATGGTACATTAATACAGAGGATACTTACAACAAAGACACATTACGATACAATCAATCATCATGGTACATTACCATGAGGATACTTACAACAAAGACACGATACACGTCTCATGGTAAATTACAGAGGATACTTACAACATAGACACGATACACGTCTCATGGTGGTACATTACAGAGGATACTTACAACATAGACACGATACACGTCTCATCGTACATTACAGAGGATTCTTTACAACATAGACACGATATAATGTCTCATGGTACATTACCAGGATACTTAAAACATAGACACGATACACGCATCATGGTAAATTACAGAGGATACTTACAACATAGCACGATACACGTCTCATGATCCATTACAGAGGATACTTACAACATAGACACGATACACGTCTCATGGTACATTACAGAGGATTCTAACAACAAAGACACGATACACGTCTCATGATCCATTACAGAGGATACTTACAACAACGACACGATACACGTCTCATTGTACATTACAGAGGATACTTACAACAAAGACACGATACACATCTCATGGTACATTACAGAGGATACTTACAACATAGACACGATACACGTCTCATGGTAAATTACAGAGGATACTTACAACAACGACACGATACACGTCTCATGGTACATTACAGAGGATACTTACAACATAGACACGATACACGTCTCATGGTACATTACAGAGGATTCTTACAACATAGACACGATATACGTCTCATGGTACATTACAGATGATACTTAAAACATAGACACGATACACGTATCATGGTAAATTACAGAGGATACTTACAACATAGCACGATACACGTCTCATGGTACATTACAGAGGATACTTACAACAACGACACGATACACGTCTCATGGTACATTACAGAGGATACTTACAACAACGACACGATACACGTCTCATGGTACATTACAGAGGATACTTACAACAAAGACACGATACACATCTCATGGTACATTACAGAGGATACTTACAACAAAGACACGATACACGTATCATGGTAAATTACAGAGGATACTTACAACATAGCACGATACACGTCTCATGATCCATTACAGAGGATACTTACAACATAGACACGATACACGTCTCATGGTACATTACAGAGTATTCTTACAACATAGACACGATACACGTCTCATGATCCATTACAGAGGATACTTACAACATAGACACGATACACGTCTCATGGTACATTACAGAGGATACTTACAACAAAGACACGATACACATCTCATGGTACATTACAGAGGATACTTACAACAAAGACACGATACACGTCTCATGGTAAATTACAGAGGATACTTACAACATAGACACGATACACGTCTCATGGTACATTACAGAGGATACTTACAACATAGACACGATACACGTCTCATCGTACATTACAGAGGATTCTTACAACATAGACACGATATACGTCTCATGGTACATTACCAAGGATACTTAAAACATAGACACGATACACGTATCATGGTAAATTACAGAGGATACTTACAACATAGCACGATACACGTCTCATGATCCATTACAGAGGATACTTACAACATAGACACGATACACGTCTCATGGTACATTACAGAGGATTCTAACAACAAAGACACGATACACGTCTCATGATCCATTACAGAGGATACTTACAACAACGACACGATACACGTCTCATGGTACATTACAGAGGATACTTACAACAAAGACACGATACACATCTCATGGTACATTACAGAGGATACTTACAACATAGACACGATACACGTCTCATGGTAAATTACAGAGGATACTTACAACAACGACACGATACACGTCTCATGGTACATTACAGAGGATACTTACAACATAGACACGATACACGTCTCATGGTACATTACAGAGGATTCTTACAACATAGACACGATATACGTCTCATGGTACATTACAGATGATACTTAAAACATAGACAGGATACACGTATCATGGTAAATTACAGAGGATACTTACAACATAGCACGATACACGTCTCATGGTACATTACAGAGGATACTTACAACATAGACACGATACACGTCTCATGGTACATTACAGAGGATACTTACAACAACGACACGATACACGTGTCATGGTACATTACAGAGGATACTTACAACATAGACACGATATACGTCTCATGATGCATTACAGAGGATACTTACAACAACGACACGATACACGTCTCATGGTACATTACAGAGGATACTTACAACATAGACACGATACACGTCTCATGGTACATTACAGAGGATTCTTACAACATAGACACGATATACGTCTCATGGTACATTACCGAGGATACTTACAACATAGACACGATACACGTCTCATGGTACATTACAGAGGATACTTACAACATAGACACGATACACGTCTCATGGTACATTACAGAGGATTCTTACAACATAGACACGATATACGTCTCATGGTACATTACAGAGGATACTTACAACATAGACACGATACACGTCTCATGGTACATTACAGAGGATACTTACAACAACGACACGATACACGTCTCATGATCCATTACAGAGGATACTTACAACACAGACACGATATACGTCTCATGGTACATTACAGAGGATACTTACAACAAAGACACGATACACATCTCATGGTACATTTAAGAGGATACTTACAACATAGACACGATACAGGTCTCATGGCAAAATTACAGAGGATACTTACAACATAGACACGATATACGTCTCATGGTACATTACAGAGGATACTTACAACATAGACACGATACACGTCTCATGGTACATTACAGAGGATTCTTACAACATAGACACGATATACGTCTCATGGTACATTACAGAGGATACTTAAAACATAGTCACGATACACGTATCATGGTACATTACAGAGGATACTTACAACATAGCACGATACACGTCTCATGATCCATTACAGAGGATACTTACAACATAGACACGATACACGTCTCATGGTACATTACAGAGGATTCTTACAACATAGACACGATATACGTCTCATGGTACATTACAGAGGATACTTACAACATAGACACGATACACGTCTCATGGTACATTACAGAGGATACTTACAACATAGACACGATACACGTCTCATGGTAAATTACAGAGGATACTTACAACAACGACACGATACACGTCTCATGGTACATTACAGAGGATACTTACAACATAGACACGATACACGTCTCATGGTACATTACAGAGGATTCTTACAACATAGACACGATATACGTCTCATGGTACATTACAGATGATACTTAAAACATAGACACGATACACGTATCATGGTAAATTACAGAGGATACTTACAACATAGCACGATACACGCCTCATGGTATTACAGAGGATACTTACAACAACGACACGATACACGTCTCATGGCACATTACAGAGGATACTTACAACAACGACACGATACACGTCATGGTACATTACAGAGGATACTTACAACATAGACACGATATACGTCCCAGGATGCATTACAGAGGATACTTACAACAACGACACGATACATCGTCCCATGGTACATTACAGAGGATACTTACAACATAGACACGATACGTCTCATGGCACATTACAGAGGATTCTTACAACATAGACACGATATACGTCCCATGGTACATCACCGAGGATACTTACAACATAGACATCGATACACGTCTCATGGTACATCACAGAGGATACTTACAACATAGACACGATACACGTCTCATGGTACATTACAGAGGATTCTTCTTCACAACATAGACACGACATACGTCCCCATGGTACATTACAGAGGATACTTTCACAACATAGACACGATACACGTCCCATGGTACATCACAGAGGATACTTACAACAAAGACATCGATACACGTCCCATGATCCATTACAGAGGATACTTTACAACACAGACACGATATACGTCCCATGGTACATCACAGAGGATACTTACAACGTTACACGATACACATCCCATGGTACATTTAAGAGGATACTTACACAACATAGACACGATACAGGTCTCATGGCAAAATTACAGAGGATACTTTACAACATAGACACGATATACGTCCTCATGGTACATTACAGAGGATACTTACAACATAGACACGATACACGTCTCATGGCACATTACAGAGGATTCTTACAACATAGACACGATATACGTCTCATGGTACATTACAGAGGATACTTTTGAAACATAGTCACGATACACGCATCATGGTACATTACAGAGGATACTTACAACATAGCACGATACACGTCTCATGATCCATTACAGAGGATACTTACAACATAGACACGATACACGTCCATGGTACATACAGAGGATTCTTACAACATAGACACGATATAATGTCTCATGGTACATCACAGAGGATACTTACAACATAGACACGATACACGTCCCATGGTACATTATGAGATTCTTACAACATAGACACGATATACGTCCTCATGGTACATTACCGAGGATACTTACAACATAGACACGATACACGTCCCATGGTACATTACAGAGGATACTTACAACATAGACACGATACACGTCTCATGGTACATTACAGAGGATTCTTACAACATAGACACGATATACGTCCCATGGTACATTACAGAGGATACTTAAAACATAGACACGATACACGTATCATGGTAAATTACAGAGGATACTTTCTTACAACATAGCACGATACACGTCTCATGATCCATTACAGAGGATACTTACAACATAGACACGATACACGTCTCATGGTACATTACAGAGTATTCTTACAACATAGACACGATATACGTCTCATGGTACATTACAGAGGATACTTACAACATAGACACGATACACGTCTCATGGTACATTACAGAGGATACTTACAACAAAAGACACGATACACGTCTCCATGATCCATTACAGAGGATACTTACAACATAGACACGATACACGTCTCATGGTACATTACAGAGGATTCTTACAACAAAGACACGATACACATCTCATGGTACATTACAGATACTTACAACAAAGACATATCCGATACACGTCTCATGGTAGTAAGTACAGAGGATACTTACAACATAGACACGATACACGTCTCATGGTAAATTACAGAGGATACTTACAACATAGACACGATACACGTCTCATGGTACATTACAGAGGATTCTTACAACATAGACACGATATACGTCTCATGGTACATTACAGAGGATACTTAAAACATAGACACGATACACGTATCATGGTACATTACAGAGGATACTTACAACATAGACACGATACACGTCTCATGATCCATTACAGAGGATACTTACAACATAGACACGATACACGTCTCATGGTACATTACAGAGGATTCTTACAACATAGACACGATATACGTCTCATGGTACATTACCGAGGATACTTACAACATAGACACGATATACGTCTCATGGTACATTACAGAGGATACTTACAACAAAGACACGATACACGTCTCATGATCCATTACAGAGGATACTTACAACATAGACACGATACACGTCTCATGGTACATTACAGAGGATACTTACAACATAGACACGATACACGTCTCATGGTACATTACAGAGGATACTTACAACAAAGACACGATACACGTCTCATGGTACATTACAGAGGATACTTACAACATAGACACGATACACGTCTCATGGTACATTACAGAGGATACTTACAACATAGACACGATACACGTCTCATGGTACATTACAGAGGATTCTTACAACATAGACACGATACACGTCTCATGGTACATTACAGAGGATACTTACAACATAGACACGATACACGTCTCATGGTAAATTACAGAGGATACTTACAACATAGCACGATACACGTCTCATGATCCATTACAGAGGATACTTACAACATAGACACGATACACGTCTCATGGTACATTACAGAGTATTCTTACAACATAGACACGATATACGTCTCATGGTACATTACAGAGGATACTTAAAACATAGACACGATACACGTATCATGGTAAATTACAGAGGATACTTACAACATAGCACGATACACGTCTCATGATCCATTACAGAGGATACTTACAACATAGACACGATACACGTCCTCATGGTACATTACAGAGGATTCTTACAACATAGACACGATATAATGTCTCATGGTACATTACAGAGGATACTTACAACATAGACACGATACACGTCTCATGGTACATTACAGAGGATTCTTACAACATAGACACGATATACGTCCCATGGTACATTACCAAGGATACTTACAACATAGACACGATACACGTCTCATGGTACATTACAGAGGATACTTACAAACATAGACACGATACACGTCTCATGGTACATTACAGAGGATTCTTACAACATAGACACGATATACGTCCCATGGTACATTACAGAGGATACTTAAAACATAGACACGATACACGTATCATGGTAAATTACAGAGGATACTTTACAACATAGCACGATACACGTCTCATGATCCATTACAGAGGATACTTACAACATAGACACGATACACGTCTCATGGTACATTACAGAGGATTCTACAACATAGACACGATATACGTCTCATGGTACATTACAGAGGATACTTACAAACATAGACACGATACACGTCTCATGGTACATTACAGAGGATACTTACAACAAAGACACGATACACGTCTCATGATCCATTACAGAGGATACTTACAACATAGACACGATACACGTCTCATGGTACATTACAGAGGATACTTACAACAAAGACACGATACACATCTCATGGTAGATTACAGAGGATACTTACAACATAGACATCGATACACGTCTCATGGTAAATTACAGAGGATACTTTACAACATAGACACGATACACGTCTCATGGTACATTACAGAGGATACTTTACAACAAAGACACGATACATCGTCTCATGGTACATTACAGAGGATTCTTACAACATAGACACGATATACGTCTCATGGTACATTACAGAGGATACTTAAAACATAGACACGATACACGATACGGTACGTATCATGGTAAATTACAGAGGATACTTACAACATAGCACGATACAGGTCTCATGATCCATTACAGAGGATACTTACAACATAGACACGATACACGTCTCATGGTACATTACAGAGGATACTTACAACATAGACACGATACACGTCTCATGGTACATTACAGAGGATACTTACAACAAAGACACGATACACGTCTCATGGTACATTACAGAGATACTTACAACACATAGACACGATACACGTCCCATGGTACATTACAGAGGATACTTACAACATAGACACGATACACGTCTCATGGTAAATTACAGAGGATACTTAAAACATAGACACGATACACGTCTCATGGTACATTACAGAGGATTCTTACAACATAGACACGATATACGTCTCATTGTACATTACAGAGGATACTTAAAACATAGACACGATACACGTCTCATGGTAAATTACAGAGGATACTTACAACATAGCACGATACACGTCTCATGGTACATTACCGAGGATACTTACAACATAGACACGATACACGTCTCATGGTACATTACAGAGGATTCTTACAACATAGACACGATATACGTCTCATGGTACATTACAGAGGATACTTACAACAAAGACACGATATACGTCTCATGGTACATTACAGAGGATACTTACAACAAAGACACGATACACGTCTCATGATCCATTACCGAGGATTCTTACAACATAGACACGATACACGTCTCATGGTACATTACAGAGGATACTTACAACAAAGACACGATACACGTCTCATGGTACATTACAGAGGATACTTACAACAAAGACACGATACACATCTCATGGTACATTACAGAGGATACTTACAACATAGACACGATACACGTCTCATGGTAAATTACAGAGGATACTTACAACATAGACACGATACACGTCTCATGGTACATTACAGAGGATACTTACAACATAGACACGATACACGTCTCATGGTACATTACAGAGGATACTTACAACATAGACACGATACACGTCTCATTGTACATTACAGAGGATACTTACAACATAGACACGATACACGTCTCATGGTACATTACGTACAACATAGACACGATACACGTATCATGGTACATTACGTACAACAAAGACACGATACACGTCTCATGGTACATTACGTAATACAGCAAGTTACATAGGACTGCTTGTTGTTTGACGCCGCAATCAGCTGTAATCTAGTTATATGGCTGCGGTCTGTAAATAATCCAGTCCGAGCCAGACAATCCAGTGATCAACAGCATGAGCATCGATCTACAGTTGGAATTTGATGACATGTGTCAACAAGTCGGCGAGCCCGATTACCCGATCCCGTTAGTCGTCTCTTACGACCAGCATGGGTTGCTGAAAAACTAGGGTGTGCGGTGTCCTGTAGGGAAGTGAAACTCTTTACGAAATATAAGCATTGACATTTTGGAAAACTAATTTCTGAAAATGTTGCTTCATTTTATCGCATTGCTTCCCTTGTTCGTAAATTTCAAACTCGACTTTGTGGAGTCCAAAGATTTCAGATCATTATGATTACATCAGTTGACATTGCCCGACTCGTTGGATGTGTGTTAGCGTGTCTTGTTCTTGCTTTGTTTCGTCCCAATGGCCCCTACCAGGAAGGGGAAATCATACAAAGGAATTATATCATTCGGCCATTATTCTGTCTTGCTGCATGGCATTTCCAAATAGCATGGCGAATGTTTTGTGTTTTCAGTGTAGAATATACACTAAAACAGAAAGAATAGAAAGAAGTAGTATTAGCAGTTATAGTAGTAGTTTTGTAGTTGTAAAGTTGTTTTGACTGGTTGAGAAACATGGCTGGCCATAAAGTTGGTGACCTTGATGATTCAGTTCTTTTCTGCTGTGACACTTTGAACACATACTTACTCTTTACATGTTTCAACTCCAATATAAGCAGCTCCAAGAAAACACAACCAGCTCCACATCCTGCACGCAGGAGTCTTACTGTTATATTGAGATGAAGTATCTACACTTGTAGGGTCACACAATGGCGCGTCTGTCCCAACACATGAAGAGTGGCAAATGCCAGCAAAACTGAAGTGATAAGTTCTTGTTCCTTCCCTGCACGCTCGTCACGCTGAAGATCCGGGTTCGATTCCCCAATACACAGAGGAGGCATGTGAGAAGCGACCGCGTGCTTAATCTTCATTTTTGTAAAGCTGTGAATGTACACACATCCATCACAACATACTCATGACTCCTCATGACTCCTCCATTCCTGAACTACAATCAAAATTCACCTTACATGTAAGTCTCGTTTGGCTTTTCAATTCTACCTCGTCATAATATGAGGTCACTACGGAGTCAGGTAAGACCTCAAAGCTGTGTCCATGAACAGAAATAACAAGTTCCATCGTGTTAAAACTGTGTAATTGAAAGAACGGAGGAACACTTGTTACATCGAATCACAATCTGATGTATTACAGACATAAATTACAATGTTATTGATAAACTCACCTTAAATGCACTTAATGCTTTGGTTTAACTGAAGATAAAATAAAATCACCAAAGTTTGGTGTGGTTGTCTTAGCCGATTTCTTGTAATATTTACTGAAAGTGTTGGTTCTAGAGTTCACATGAAACACACACGTTGAGGCAGATGTTTGCATACTGTTGATATCCAAAGAATGGAATGTTTGACACCTTTGTCCAGTCAATAAAGCTAACAACATCACTGTCTTGAGGGTTAACTCGTTGAGGCCTAGTTTCACAGCTGGAGACTCAAAATGATGATGATTCAAAACAATGTCCACATCCCAAATTAAACCATGGCGTGGATGAGACGGTTTCATTTCAAAAACTCCTTATAAAACTTTTTTAACCAAGAAATGTTCTCCAAATGAAACACCATCAGGGAGTGATATCACTGAAGATAAAGCACTGCGGGCTGTATTCACTGCACTATAGCCCAATCCATCATATGCTAGATCTGGTAGAAAGTTAATCCCATCCTCTAGACATAGTGTAAACAGATTAATCTGCCTTGAATCACAATAAATTTCCCACCTGGTAAGGTAAGACTTGTACTGCTTTTGTGTGCCTTTCCTCCAACACTTGATGATTCCTCCAGCGTTCCGAGATAGGTGTATCTCGCACAAGGATTTCCTGACAAGTGGCACATCATTAACTGCGGTGTCCTGTGCATCAGGTGAATCTCTGCTGGCTGTTTCACTAGGCAAAGAAGGGATTTCCCATCTGGGAAGGATCAAGGGATCGTCGATCAGAAGGCAGATCAACATCGGGAACCAAACCTTGGTTGGCCAGTAGGGTGCAACCACCACACCCGGTGCCCCGTCCCGGTCCAGTAGGGTGCAACCACCACACCCGGTGCCCCGTCCCGGTCCAGTAGGGTGCAACCACCACACCCGGTGCCCCGTCTCGGTCCAGAAGGGTGCAACCACCACACCCGGTGCCCCGTCCCGGTCCAGTAGGGTGCAACCACCACACCCGGTGCCCCGTCCCGGTCCAGTAAGGTGCAACCACCACACCCTTTGCCCCGTCCCGGTCCAGTAGGGTGCAACCACCACACCCGGTGCCCCGTCCCAGTCCAGTAGGGTGCAACCACCACACCCGGTGCCCCGTCCCGGTCCAGTAGGGTGCAACCACCACACCCGTTACCCCGTCCCGGTCCAGTAAGGTGCAACCACCACATCCGGTGCCCCGTCCCGGTCCAGTAAGGTGCAACCACCACACCCTTTGCCCCGTCCCGGTCCAGTAGGGTGCAACCACCACACCCGGTGCCCCGTCCCGGTCCAGTAGGGTGCAACCACCACACCCGGTGCCCCGTCCCGGTCCAGTAGGGTGCAACCACCACACCCGGTACCCCGTCCCGGTCCAGTAAGGTGCAACCACCACACCCGGTGCCCCGTCCCGGTCCAGTAAGGTGCAACCACCACACCCGGTACCCCGTTCCGGTCCATCTTCTGAAGGGTTTGAGTCAGGACACTGAAAGGAGGAATTATGTTGACGCAATCAAAGCATGACCAAGTTCAATCAAAGCATGACCAAGTTCAATCAAAACATGACCAAGTTCAATCAAAACATGACCAAGTTAGTGATAATGCATCAATAGCAAAAGCATTTGGGTCTGGATCTACATCAGGCTTAACCTTCAGTATGTCAAGAGATTTTCTCAGTAATTTCTCATCTAGTTTCCATTCTTTCTTTTCCTGTTTAAACGCGACTCAGCGTCCACAGATATATTCTCTACACCAGGAATGTGAGCAACTGAAATCCAAATATAATTTCCAATGCAAAAATCCTAAATCATTTCGGTAAGTTGATTGCACGTTTCTGAATGGCTAGTGTCCATGTGATTAATAGATGACACAGCTGTGGTGTTATCCATCATTGCTCTTACACGTGTATTGATACATTTGACCTCGCCAAATAAATCTGAGAAACTTTCTGTGTTCCTGTGCCATGCGACATGAATAGTAAACATCTTTGAGATCAATAGACGCCATCCAACAGTTTCTTTTTACCAATTTTAGAACTGAATTCAGTGATTCTATTTTAAAATGCAACTACTCTACTTGTTTATTCATTGCTTTCAGATTCAATATCAATCTATGTGATTGCTGATGGTTTGTTTTTGCAAACCTGGGTGAGTTCATCATTGTCAAGTTGGTCATTATCGGACCACTTGGTTTCATCCGTGTCGCGATCCGCCATTTTGATTGTGTCAGATCAGCACGGTGACAATGCAATATTTTGACTAGATTCAAGTCGATAAGGGTACAGTGAAACTTTGCTTCAAAGTTTGTGTACCCCGTGGTTTCAACAAACCAAGAAAATAACGAACTAGATGAACCAGGTTCTGAGTTCATCTACATCTTCACATGAGGGAAGTTGAACAGCGTCTGCTCACCTCGAAAGCTGACGGGACAATGAAGATTAAGCACGCGGTCGCTTTTCACGTGACTCAGTAGTGACGAGGTAGAACCATACTTACTCACTCACTGACCAGGTGAAAGGCCCTCGCGTCCACGTGTCTCTTGTGTCTGAATGCGATAAGTATGTTATAGCGAAGTGGGTGTTTGAAATAACTATCAATGTTTCCTTAATTCAAATCTAAGGAAACTGCATGGAAGCTCCCTTCACGCCACTAGGTACTGAATACTATTCCAGATATATCATGACTTATAAGTTACACGTGTGACGAAAGCCGGACAGTATGCATTTTTGCGAAACCAGTCATGGGTATGGCACGGACCGACCTAGAAACAACCGGGACGAGCCAGGACGCATGCTATAAAGGTGTCTTCAAGGGAAGGAACTCTGCGTGCGTGGATGGCTGGGTGCCCCTCCCCATCCTGGTCCACAGATCGGTCATCATCAAGCATTGACCTTTTGGTGTTTCCACCACAGTAGCAACTACATAGACTGCTCATCAAACCATTTCCTCCAACACACTGCAGACAATAGGTTGGCAGTGAGTAAAGGCTGGAATAATTTTGTTTTGGTTTATGAAAATGAATTCGTTAGGTAAATAAAAGAATACTACCTAATCACTTTCAAATAATTTTGGATTGACTGTCCAGAGGCCAAACGTACCTGAATATTTATAATAATTTAATCTAATTTCCTATAATACTAATAGATAGTATTGAGAATGATTGGACGGTATTAATGGTACTTCGGTATAGCGCAATACGCTTTTCAAGTCGCTTTTCAAAATTCTTTCTGAGAACCGTTATATTGGGTAAAGAACAAATTATCTTTATGGTTTGAATTAAAACCTCCTACACAGACTTTCATTCACAACAATGTTTTCCGTCGTTATTCAGTGACGAAACGGTAAACTATAATATTATAGATGGTATGAAAAAAAAATAGAATCCCTGACTATGTAACCTAATTTTGGCATTGATGTTATCAGAACCATGTTTAGGGACATATAATGTAGAAAATAGGATTGACATGCGCAATTAGTGTCGCTCACTGTCAAACATTCACTGTTCCCAATATATCACAAGGCGTATCGCAATACGGGCAACTGGATCGCAATATATATTGCAAGACAAGTTATATTTGCCAATATACAGCCCCAGTGTTGGGTGGGCTGTATCTATAAATCAGACGTTCACTGTGATACCGTGCTAGTACTGATTCCCAAGTTGAACCAGACTTTCACTGTAAATACCGTGCTAGTACTGATTCCCAAGTTGAACCAGACGTTCACTGTGATACCGTGCTAGTACTGATTCCCAAGTTGAACCAGACGTTCACTGTAAATACCGTGCTAGTATTGATTCCAAAGTTGAACCAGATGTTCACTGTGATACCGTGCTAGTATTGATTCCCAAGTTGAACAAGACGTTCACTGTGATACCGTGCTAGTACTGATTCCCAAGTTGAACCAGACGTTCACTGTGATACCGTGCTAGTACTGATTCCCAATTTGTATCAGACGTTCACTGTGATACCGTGCTATTACTGATTCCCAAGTTGTATCAGACGTTCACTGTGATACCGTGCTAGAACTGCTTCCCATGTTGAACCAGACGTTCACTGTGATACCGTGCTAGTACTGATTCCCAAGTTGAACCAGACATTCGCTGTGATACCGTGCTAGTACTGATTCCCAAGTTGTATCAGACGTTCACTGAGATACCATGCCGCAGTGAAGCATGAATACCCCACTCAGACACATTATACTAACTCCGTGCCGACCAGCCCTTGTTGTACCCATTAATGCCGAGCGCCAGGCAGGGACCAACAAGTACCATATTTTTTTCACGTCTTTTGGTATGACGCGGGCGGGGATCGAACCCGCGACCTTCCGCTCTCCGGGCGGGCGCTCTAACCACTACACCACGGAGACGGTATGTTGAACCAGACGTTCACTGTGATACCGTGCTAGTACTGATTCCAAAGTTGTATCAAACGTTCACTGTGATACCGTGCTAGTACTGATTCCCAAGCTGAACAAGACGTTCACTGTGATACCGTGCTAGTACTGATTCCCAAGTTGAACCAGACGTTCACTGTGATACCGTGCTAGTACTGATTCCCAAGTTGAACCAGACGTTCACTGTGATACCGTGCTAGTACTGATTCCTTAGTTGAACCAGACGTCCACTGTGATACCGTGCTAGTACTGATTCCCAAGCTGTATAAAACGTTCACTGTGATACCGTGCTAGTACTGATTCCAAAGTTGAACCAGACGTTCACTGTGATACCGTGCTAGTACTGATTCCCAATTTGTATCAAACGTTCACTGATATACCGTGCTAGTACTGATTCCCAAGTTGAACCAGACGTTCACTGTGATACCGTGCTAGTATTGATTCCCAAGTTGAACCAGACGTTCACTGTGATACCGTGCTAGTATTGATTCCCAAGTTGTATGAGACGTTCACTGTGATACCGTGCTAGTACTGATTCCCAAGTTGAACCAGACGTTCACTGTGATACCGAGCTAGTACTGATTCCCAATTTGTATCAGACGTTCGCTGTGATACCGTGCTAGTACTGATTCCCAAGCTGAACCAGACGTTCACTGTAAATACCGTGCTAGTACTGATTCTTATGTTGTATCAGATGTTCACTGTGATACCGTGCTAGTACTGATTCCAAAGTTGAACCAGACGTTCACTGTGATACCGTGCTAGTACTGATTCCCAAGTTGAACCAGACGTTCACTGTGATACCGTGCTAGTACTGATTCCAAAGTTGTATTAGACGTTCACTGTGATACCGTTCTAGTACTGATTCCCAATTTGTATCAGACGTTCACTGTGATACCGTGCTAGTACTGGTTCCAAAGTTGAACCAGACGTTCACTGTGATACCGTGCTAGTACTGATTCCCAATTTGTATCAGACGTTCACTTTGATACCGTGCTAGTAGTGCTTCCCAAGTTGAACCAGACGTTCACTGTGATACCGTGCTAGTATTGATTCCTAAGCTGAACCAAACGTTCACTGTGATACCGTGCTAGTACTGATTCTCGAGCTGAACCAGACGTTCACTGTGATACCGTGCTAGTACTGATTCCCAAGTTGTATCAGACGTTCACTGTGATAACGTGCTAGTACTGATTCCCAAGTTGTATCAGACGTTCACTGTGATACCGTGCTAGTACTGATTCCCAAGTTGTATCAGACGTTCACTGTGATACCGTGCTAGTACTGATTCCCAAGTTGAACCAGACGTTCACTGTGATACCGTGCTAGTAGTGCTTCCCAATTTGTATCAGATGTTCACTGTGATACCGTGCTAGTATTGATTCCCAAGGTGAACCAAACGTTCACTGTGATACCGTGCTAGTACTGATTCTCAAGCTGAACCAGACGTTCACTGTGATACCGTGCTAGTACTGATTCCCAAGCTGAACCAGACGTTCACTGTGTTACCGTGCTAGTACTGATTCCCATGTTGTATCAAACGTTCACTGTGATAACGTGCTAGTACTGATTCCCAAGCTGAACCAGACGTTCACTGTGATACCGTGCTAGTACTGATTCCCAAGTTGAACCAGACGTTCACTGTGATACCGTGCTAGTACTGATTTCCAAGTTGTATCAGACGTTCACTTTGATACCGTGCTAGTACTGATTCCCAAGCTGAACCAGACGTTCACTGTGATACAGTGCTAGTACTGATTCTCAAGCTGAACCAGACGTTCACTGTGATACCGTGCTAGTACTGATTCCCTAGCTGAACCAGACGTTCAATGTGATACCGTGCTAGTACTGATTCTCAAGCTGAACCAGACGTTCACTGTGATACCCTAGCTTCCAGATTTTGTTTTTACCTCTCTGGGTTCGATTACATTCTAATATTCCGGAAAACGGCGAGTAATTTCCACTCCAATCTTGTCTCCCAGTCTACGTTTAGTCATCAGCACACTACTGCCTTCACATGAATGACAACAGCACCAACACACAGAATGAAATATCAATACAACACCGTTTTACAGCGTTTACATCACTGAAACAAGGCAACTTACACTGCGGTGATGATCACCCATACCTCGAGTTCCGGTAGACTGGCCATACCTCGGTCATGTTGGCTTGACTAGGGTTTACGAGATACTGGAAGGTGTATACTGAGCGGATTATATTTCGCTTCCTCTTGAGACAATGCGCCCTTGTCAGAGAACACCCTCAATCCTGCTCCTATGACTTAGGCGTGACATGAAACCAAACTCCGTGTGCAGCACGGTAAACATGACGGTGTGGTCTGCCTCAGGTGGAGAACCTTCACCGTCATGGACGGGCATTTACGTTTTCTGGCCACTGTGGTGATTTCAGTTATCGCTACGGTAAGTAAACTATAGTAGATCACTGATTTGGCTCTGTGTCGTAGTTCCAATGAAGTTCAGGTTTCTGTGTGAATGTCACTTTGTTACGGGGCTCGGTGTTGTTGGACTATAGGCTGATCAGTTTGTATTGGAAGCATATTATATGGCATGCCATAAACAGAAATATCCACCTGACTACCTTTGCTCGACATTTAAAGCTAAACCTCGCTGGGATCCTTCATATATTGACGCAGGAACTTTTGAAACTTGAGGGTTTTCACCACAAGATTTCACCCTAGTGGAAATATAGGTGAACAAAATGATCTTCAATGAGAACGGTTGATGCTTCTGTTGCGTGTCCTGTATGGGTATTCTTCATCGTACAATCCCACATAAGTGTGGTAGTGTGGTAGTGTGGTAGTGTGGTAGGGTGGTAGGGTGGTAGTGTGGTAGGGTGGTAGGGTGGTAGGGTGGTAGTGTGGTAGGGTGGTAGTGTGGTAGGGTGGACACTCGACGTGCTTGTACTGTACTATGTCCTCACAAACAAGCCGTTTTGACTTCCAACAAAATAACTGCACTTCGTATGCTCGTCTACTCCTATATTCATCTTGAGTTTTGCTAACCCGTGAAGATCCGGGTTAGAATGAACCTTCAGTAACCCATGCTTGTCGTAAGATGCGACTAACAGGATTGGGTGGTCAGGCTCGCTGGATTGGTTGACACATGTCATCTGTTGCCAATTCCGCAGATAGATGCTCATGCTGTTGATCACTGGATTCTCAGGTCCTCGATTATTTACAGACCGCCGCCATATAGCTGGAATATTGCTGAGTGAGGCGTAAAACTAAACTCACTCACTCACTTGAGTTTCGGTAATTTCTGTTTCAGAGTGAGGGACAAACAACGAAGACAATGGGGAACCTCACGCTGGTCTGTCGCCCGGGTGAGTAGCTGGTACATTACACCCGCCATGGACCGTTGTGTACCCACGCTGGTCTGTCACCCGGGTGAGTACCTGGTACATTACACCCGCGATGGACCGTTGTGTACCCACGCTGGTCTGTCACCCGGGTGAGTACCTGGTACATTACACCCGCGATGGACCGTTGTGTACTCACGCTGGTCTGTCGCCCGGGTCAGTAGTTGGTACGTTACACCCGCGATGGACCGTAATGGAATCACGCTGGTCTGTCGTCCGGGTGATTAGCTGGTACTGACTGACTGACTGACTGAGTTTAGTTTAACGCCGCTTTTAGCAATATTCCAGCAATATCACGGCGGGGGACGCCAGAAATGGGCTTAACACATTGTGCCCATGTGGGGAATCGAACCCGGGTCTTCGGCGTGACGAGCCAACGCTTTAACCACTAGGCTACCCCACCGCCCCGATTAGCTGGTACATTACACCCGCGATGGACCGTAATGGAATCACGCTGGTCTGTCGTCCGGGTGATTAGCTGGTACATTACACCCGCCATGGACCATTGTGTACTCACGCTGGTCTGTCGCCCGGGTCAGTAGTTGGTACATTATACCCGCGATGGACCGTTGTGTACTCACGCTGGTCTGTCGCCCGGGTGAGTACCTGGTACATTACACCCGCGATGGACCGTTATGGAATCACGCTGGTCTGTCGTCCGGGTGATCAGCTGGTACATTACACCCGCGATGGATCGTAATGGAATCACGCTGGTCTGTCGTCCGGGTGATTAGCTGGTACATTACACCCGCGATGGACCATTGTGTACTCACGCTGGTCTGTCGCCCGGGTCAGTAGTTGGTACATTATACCCGCGATGGACCGTTGTGTACTCACGCTGGTCTGTCGCCCGGGTGAGTACCTGGTACATTACACCCGCGATGGACCGTTATGGAATCACGCTGGTCTGTCGTCCGGGTGATCAGCTGGTACATTACACCCGCGATGGATCGTAATGGAATCACGCTGGTCTGTCGTCCGGGTGATTAGCTGGTACATTACACCCGCGATGGACCATTGTGTACTCACGCTGGTCTGTCGCCCGGGTCAGTAGTTGGTACATTATACCCGCGATGGACCGTTGTGTACTCACGCTGGTCTTTCGTCCGGGTCAGTAGCCGGTACATTACACCCGCTTACTTTACTTAGTTGTACCAATGTTACTCATCTGTACCTACCCAAGCTGTGATGTTATATGATTTACTCGCCTGTACCTAGTTGTCAAGCAGACTGGCTATATGGTACTCGTCTGTACCTATTCAGGCCGCGATGTTATATGATCTTATCGTCCGTATCTAGTTTTCAAACCGTGATGTTATATGATTTACTCGTCTGTATGTAGTTGTCAAACCGTGATCTTATATGTTACTCGTCTGTATGTAGTTGTCAAGCCGCGATGTTATATGATTTACTCGTCTGTATCTAGTTGTCAAGCCGTGATGCTATATGTTACTCGTCTGTATCTAGTTGTCACGTTGTGATATTATATGATTTACTCGTCTGTATGTAGTTGTCAAGCCGCGATGTTATATGATTTACTCGTCTGTATCTAGTTGTCAAGCCGTGATGCTATATGTCACTCGTCTGTCCAGATCTAGTTGTCACGTTGTGATATTATATGATTTATCTGTCTGTATGTAGTTGTCAAGCATGATGTTACATGATTCCATCTGTCCATCCATTGTCAAGCCGTGATGCCATATGTTACTCGTCACTGATATTATATGATTTACTCGTCTGTACGTAGTTGTCACATCTCGTCTGTAGCCTAGAAGCCGTGATGCTATTCGTCTGTACGTAGTTGTTACGTTGTGATGATCATGTAGTTGTCCAACCGTGATGTTATCTTTAGATTTGTATATGACGGGGAGAGAATGGAGTAGTGTCCAGAGGTAGATGGTGTAGTGAGGAGAGTAGATGTTGTATGTCAGTCATGGGGGAGAGTAGATGGTGTATGGGGAGAGCAGATGTTATAGATGATGTAGGGGACATGATAGTGGGGAAGTAGATGGTGTAGTGGAGGAGTAGATCACATGGGGAGAGATGAGATGAGTAGTGGGTAAAGAGATGGAGCAGAGATGGTGTAGTGGGGAAGTAGATGAGGGAGTATATGAGGTAGTGGGGGAGAGTAGACAGTGGAGGAGCAGACGTGAGAGTAGCAGTGGGGAGGAGATGGTGTAGACAGATGATGAGGTGAGTAGATGATGAGTAGAGGAGGGGAGGTAGGTGATGTAGCAGGATAGAAGTAGAAGTAGATGGTGTAGGGAGTAGAGCAGATGATGATGTGAGTGGAGTGGGGAGAAAGGAGTAGGGAGAGTAGATGATGTAGGGGAGGTATATGATGTAGGGAGAGCAGATGATGTAGAGATATATGAAGTAGTGGGGAAGTGAGAGTGGGGAGTAGACAGTAGTGAGGAGAGCAGATGGTAGGAGAGTAGATGGAGAGTGGGGAAGTAGATGGTGTGAGGAGAGTAGATGAGAGTGGGGAGTAGAGACAGAGTAGATGAGGGGAAGCAGTGTAGTGGGGAGACAGTGGGAGAGTACGTGTGGGAGGGAGAGTAGATGGTGTAGTGGAAGAGTACAGTAGATGGTGTAGAGAGTAGATGGTGTAGTGAAGAGAGTAGAGATGTAGGGGACATTAGATGGTGTAGTGGGAGAGTAGATGGGTAGTGGGGGAGGTAAAATCGTGTAGTGTGAGTAGATGGAGTAGAGAGAGTAGATGGAGTAGTGGGGGAGTAGATGGTGTAGTGGAGAGTAGATGATGAGGGGACAGTAGATGGTGTAGTGGGGAGAGTAGATGGAGTAGTGGGGAGAGAAATGTGGTGTGAGTGGGAGAGAGTAGATGACAGTAGATGGTGTTGTGGGAGAGTAGATCGTGTACAGAGTAGATGATGTAGACAGAGCAGTGGAGGGAGAGTATATGGTATGGAGAGTTGAGAAGGAGAGTAGATGTGTAGGGGAGAGAGTGGTGAGTGTGGAGAGTAGATGATGGAAGTAGTGGTTAGAGTAGATGGTGTAGTGGAGGAGTAGATGTGTGAGGGGGAGAGTAGATGGAGTAGTGGAGGTAGATCAGTAGTGGGGAGGGAGAGTAGATGGTGATAGTGGGGAGAGTAGATGATGAAGAGTGGTTAGAGTATGGTGTAGTGGGAGAGTAGATGATGTGGGGAAGTAGATGGTGTAGTGGGGAGAGTAGATGAAGTAGTGGGGAGAGTAGATGGTGTAGTGGGGAGATTAGATGGTGTAGTGGGGAGAGTAGATGATGTAGGGGAGAGTAGATTGTGTAGGGAGGGAATAGATGGTGTATGGGGAGAGTAGATGATGTAGGTGGAGAGTAGATGGTTGAGTGGGGAGGGTAGATGAAGTATTGGGGAGAGTAGATGGTGTATGGGGAGAGTAGATGGTGTATGGGGAGAGTAGATGGTGTACGGGGAAGAGTAGATGGTGTAGGGGGAGAGTAGATGGTGTAGGGGGGAGATTTTGGAGAGACTGACTAATGTAGAAGGTGGAAGAGAGTGTTTGGAGCTTGTCTGTGTCGATGTTCAGAGGACTGGAGCATGTAGAGAGGGTAGGGTGACTGGCTGTTGTAGTTGGTAGAGAGACCGGTTGTTGTACCGGTAGAGAAATTGGTTTCCCCCACCCCATAAACTCACACCGTGATGTTGCTGGAATATTGCTTACAGCGGCGTGCAAGGCATACCAGGAAGTGGGAGGTAACAGAATCACTGACTGCAGGTCTGGTAATATGAGAAGTTAGTACAAGGAATCTGTAGGATTACTGCGACGCAATATATGCAGATAAAAACAGAAAAAAACTGACATTTTCTGTGTAACTCAATTCGTCGAATGACAAGCACATTTGGAAAGGACGATTGTGTTTCACGGACATGCCGGGTGGGTGGCTTAGATTTGCAGCAATATCTATTTCTACACCTCGCCCAAGTCAGCATGTAACCGGATGGTGATGGGGGAGAACAATGCCAGACAGAAGCTTCTGGTTGGAGTGTTTAGTTTGCTTGTGTAAATGGAATGGACACCCTATAATGCACACGACGATAACATCAACTCTCATACAAGTGAATATTCACGCATATTCATGACATACCAGGTCATTTCTAATATCTTGAGAGACAGGCAAACTATCAGTACCCTGTACTGGGGTATTGGTTCTCAAATTGCAGTGTTCGCCCTGGGTACATATGTACAGAGGCGTTGTTGTCAGACCCTGTGATAGCAATTTAGCTTATCACGTTGCATCATGCCTTCGAAGTATCATAATTCAAAGTCTTCGTCGCCCAAATAAAATGGTACCTCTGTGTCATTACGACTTCGTTTGGTGTTTGGGTAGGGTCAGTGGTATCATTCAGCGGTAAAGTGTGTTACCTCAAACTGCCTCGTAAATCAGGTCATCCATACACGACACTGCCTTCGTTTGTACACTAATGTCGCCCATGCATGTGCTACCTCCAATGTTACCTCCAACTTGCTATGTAACTGCCTGGTAAATCAGGTCATCCATATGCCTGCAATGTTACCCTCAAACTGCCTCGTAAATCAGGTCATCCATACACGACACTGCCTTCGTTTGTACACTAATGTCATACATGCATGTGTTACCTCCAACTGCCTGGTAAATCAGGTCATCCATACACGACACTGCCTTCGTTTGTACACCAATGTCATACATGCATGTGTTACCTCCAGCTGCCTGGTAAATCAGGCCATCCATACACGACACTTCCTTCGTTTGTACACTAATGTCATACATGCATGTGTTACCTCAAACTGCCTCGTAAATCAGGTCATCCACACGCGACACTGCCTTCGTTTGTACACTAATGTCATACATGCATGTGTTACCTCCAACTGCCTGGTAAATCAGGTCATCCATACACGACACCGCCTTCGTTTGTACACCAATGTCATACATGCATGTGTTACCTCCAACTGCCTGGTAAATCAGGTCATCCATACACGACACTGCCTTCGTTTGTACACCAATGTCATACATGCATGTGTTACCTCCAACTGCCTCGTAAATCAGGTCATCCATACACGACACTGCCTTCGTTTGTACACTAATGTCATACATGAATGTGTTACCTCCAACTGCCTGGTAAATCAGGTCATCCATACACGACACTGCCTTCGTTTGTACACCAATGTCATACATGCATGTGTTACCTCCAACTGCCTGGTAAATCAGGCCATCCATACACGACACCGCCTTCGTTTGTACACCAATGTCATACATGCATGTGTTACCTCCAACTGCCTCGTAAATCAGGTCATCCATACACGACACTGCCTTCGTTTGTACACCAATGTCATACATGCATGTGTTACCTCCAACTGCCTCGTAAATCAGGTCATCCATACACGACACCGCCTTCGTTTGTACACCAATGTCATACATGAATGTGTTACCTCCAACTGCCTGGTAAATCAGGTCATCCATACACGACACTGCCTTCGTTTGTACACCAATGTCATACATGCATGTGTTACCTCCAACTGCCTCGTAAATCAGGTCATCCATACACGACACTGCCTTCGTTTGTACACCAATGTCATACATGCATGTGTTACCTCCAACTGCCTCGTAAATCAGGTCATCCATACACGACACTGCCTTCGTTTGTACACCAATGTCATACATGCATGTGTTACCTCCAACTGCCTCGTAAATCAGGTCATCCATACACGACACCGCCTTCGTTTGTACACCAATGTCATACATGAATGTGTTACCTCCAACTGCCTGGTAAATCAGGTCATCCATACACGACACTGCCTTCGTTTGTACACCAATGCCATACATGCATGTGTTACCTCCAACTGCCTGGTAAATCAGGTCATCCATACACAACACTGCCTTCGTTTGTACACCAATGTCATACATGAATGTGTTACCTCCAACTGCCTGGTAAATCAGGTCATCCATACACGACACTGCCTTCGTTTGTATACCAATGTCATAGATGCATGTGTTACCTCCAACTGCCTGGTAAATCAGGTCATCCATACACAACACTGCCTTCGTTTGTACACCAATGTCATACATGCATGTGTTACCTCCAACTGCCTGGTAAATCAGGTCATCCATACACGACACTGCCTTCGTTTGTACACTAATGTCATACATGAATGTGTTACCTCCAACTGCCTGGTAAATCAGGTCATCCATACACGACACTGCCTTCGTTTGTACACCAATGTCATACATGAATGTGTTACCTCCAACTGCCTCGTAAATCAGGTCATCCATACACGACACTGCCTTCGTTTGTACACTAATGTCATACATGAATGTGTTACCTCCAACTGCCTGGTAAATCAGGTCATCCATACACGACACTGCCTTCGTTTGTACACCAATGTCATACATGCATGTGTTACCTCCAACTGCCTGGTAAATCAGGTCATCCATACACGACACCGCCTTCGTTTGTACACCAATGTCATACATGAATGTGTTACCTCCAACTGCCTGGTAAATCAGGCCATCCATACACGACACTGCCTTCGTTTGTATACCAATGTTATACATGCATGTGTTACCTCAAACTACCTGGTAAATCAGGTCATCCATACACGACACTGCCTTCGTTTGTACACCAATGTAATACATGCATGTGTTACCTCAAACTGCCTCGTAAATCAGGTCATCCATACACGACACCGCCTTCGTTTGTACACCAATGTCATACATGCATGTGCTACCTCCAACTGCCTCGTAAATCAGGTCATCCACACGCGACACTGCCTTCGTTTGTACACCAATGTTATACATGCATGTGTTACCTCCAACTGCCTCGTAAATCAGGTCATCCATACACGACACTGCCTTCGTTTGTACACCAATGTTATACATGCATGTGTTACCTCAAACTGCCTCGTAAATCAGGTCATCCATACACGACACTGCCTTCGTTTGTACACCAATGTCATACATGCATGTGTTACCTCAAACTGCCTCGTAAATCAGGTCATCCATGCACGACACTGCCTTCGTTTGTACACCAATGCCATACATGCATGTGTTACCTCAAACTGCCTCGTAAATCAGGTCATCCATACACGACACCGCCTTCGTTTGTACACCAATGTTATACATGCATGTGTTACCTCCAACTGCCTCGTAAATCAGGTCATCCATACACGACACTGCCTTCGTTTGTACACCAATGCCATACATGCATGTGTTACCTCCAACTGCCTGGTCAATGCCCCAATCCTTCCGAAGATTTTCTGTCTGTAGATATGTCGGTAGATACAAGGAGTAAACAAGCCAAATATCCCTTCTACTTTCCTTTCTCTGTTCCAATCAGATGAAATGATGGTTTTTCGAAATGTAACCTCGGTTCAAACTCAAGTTCATGTGTTTTTTGTGCTCGCCCTGCAAGTTCCTAACGATACTTCTATGTATATATTGGGAAGGGAATGTTTCCATTAGGCAGGTGCGTGTTTATGGTTATTCAAACGTCACACTACTTCGTCATGACTGGGCGGTGGGGTAGCCTAGTGGTTAAAGCGTTGGCTCGTCACGCCGTAGACCCGGGTTCGATTCCCCACATGGGCACAATGTGTTAAGCCCATTTCTGGTGTCCCCCGCCGTGATATTGCTGGAATATTGCTAAATACGGAGTAAAACTAAACTCAGTCAGTCAGTCGTCATGACTACATTTCAGGAAGTACATTAGTACAACTACACCAACATTCCATGTGAGGTGTCCAGAATACATTACCCACACCAACAACGACCACGCTGTTTCATCATTATAATGGGTTGGTGTGATTCAGTTGACCTGTCACACTGGTTCAAGTTTTGAAACTTCAATATTGATGTGAGATACAGCATAGCTCTGTTACCATGGTTATATCGTTGTTCATTGGCCATGTGGTTAGACCAGGATATAAGTGAGTGAGTGAGTGAGTTTAGTTTTACGCCACACTCAGCAATATTCCAGCCATATGGTGGCGGTCTGTAAATAATCGAGTCTGGACCAGACAATCCAGTGATCAACAACATGAGCATCGATCTGCGCAATTGGGAACCGATGACATGTGTCAATCAAGCCAGTGAGCCTGACCACCCGACCCCGTTAGTCGCCTCTTACGACAAGCATGGGTTACTGAAGGTTCATTCTAACCCGGACCTTCACTGGTTCAGGATATAAGTGGGGATATACCAAACAGGGATATATCGGGACATATCTGAGCAAAATAATGTTAAATCTAAAACTTATGTAAACGGGTAACAGAATTCTACCACAGTTGTCGTACCAAGGCAACACACCGACAGAAGATTATCCGTTATTAGATACCCAGCTCGAACGGTGTACTAACGGCAACACTGGTGACAAGTCGTGGACTTCTAATATTTACAATAGTTGCTGTGCTGAATGTTCACTGAGCGTGGACACTGACAGAAGTTAAAGTAGCTGATAGTTTTGATACACAATGCCATTTAGAAAGTGGTCAAATGTACAATCACAAAGAAAGTGTAATCCTAAATATAACATATGTCACAGCTGATAGTTTGTTACCTTTACTTCCCTATATCCAATGCTTAAGTATATGATAGTTTGTTTCCTTTACTTCCCTATATCCAATGCTTAAGTATATATTGTTTCCTTTACTTCCCTATATCCAATACTTAAGTATATGATAGTTTGTCGCCTTTACTTCCCTATATCCAATGCTTGAGTATATGATAGTTTGTTCCCTATACTTCCCTATATTCGATACTAAAGTATATGATAGTTTGTTTCATTTACTTCCCTATATCCAATACTTAAATGTATGATAATTTGTTTCCTTTACTTCCCTATATCCAATACTTAAATGTATGATAATTTGTTTCCTTTACTTCCCTATATCCGATACTTAAATACATGATAATTTGTTTGCTTTACTTCCCTATATCCAATACTTAAATGTATGATAGTTTTTTTCCTTTACTTCCCTATATCCAATACTTAAATGTATGATAGTTTGTTTCCTTTACTTCTCTATATCCAATACTTAAATGTATGATAGTTTTTTTCCTTTACTTCCCTATATCCAATACTTAAATGCATGGTAGTTTGTTTCCTTTACTTCCCTATATCTGATACTTAAATGCATGATAATTTGTTTCCTTTACTTCCCTATATCTGATACTTAAATACATGATAGTTTGTTTCCTTTACTTCCCTATATCCAATACTTAAATACATGATAGTTTGTTCCCTATACTTCTCTATATCCAATACTTAAATACATGATAATTTGTTTCCTTTACTTCCCTATATCCGATACTTAAATGCATGATAGTTTGTTCCCTATACTTCCCTATATCCGATACTTAAATACATGATAATTTGTTTGCTTTACTTCCCTATATCCAATACTTAAATGTATGATAGTTTTTTTCCTTTACTTCCCTATATCCAATACTTAAATGTATGATAGTTTGTTTCCTTTACTTCCCTATATCCAATACTTAATACTTAATATGTGATGATAGTTTTGTTTCCTTTACTTTAAATACATGATGGTTTGTTCCCTATATCTCAATATCTTAAATGCATGATAATTTGTTTCCTTTACTTCCCTATATCCGATACTTTAAATGCATGATAGTTTGTTTCCTTTCCGATGCTTAAATACATGATAATTTCTTTCCCTATATCCTTTATACTTTAAATGTATGATAGTTTGTTTCCTTTACTTCCCTATATCCAATATCCAATGCTTAAATGTATGATAGTTTGTTTCCTTTACTTCCCTATATCCAATACTTAAATGCATGATAGTTTGTTTCCTTTACTTCCCTATATCCAATACTTAAATACATGATAGTTTGTTCCCTTTATTTCCCTATATCCAATACTTAAATGCATGATAGTTTGTTCCCTTTACTTCCCTATATCCAATACTTAAATGCATGATAGTTTGTTTCCCTTTCTTTCCCTATATCCAATACTTAAATGCATGATAGTTTGTTTCCTTTCTTTACCTATTCCAATACTTAAATGCATCCTTACTTCCCCATATCCAATACTTAAATACATGATAGTTTGTTTCCTTTACTTCCCTATATCCAATACTTAAATGTATGATAGTTTGTTTCCTTTACTTCCCTATATCCAATGCTTTAGTATATGATAGTTTGTTTCGTTTACTTCCCTATATTCAATATTAAATGCATGATAGTTTGTTCCCTATACTTCCCTATATTCAATACTTAAATACATGATAATTTGTTTCCTTTACTTCCCTATATCCAATACTTAAATGCATGATTGTTTTTTTCCTTTACTTCCCTATATCCAATATTTAAGTATAGGGCTAACTAACACAAGCCTGTATTGCTCCAAATAACTAAAGAAACATTGTAATTCTGTTCAGACGCAGCAATATTTCTTCTGAGCTTCAGTGCAGAAGGAGTACCCTGTTAAATGGCTGTATGCCAAACATTGTGTCATTCCAAATTGTACCATCTAGTTCCTGTAAGTATTATACCATCAATAGTTCTATCTTACAGGTTGGACGTTTTATGGAACCAACTGTTACCTGAAAGTATCCTCAGCGATGGAATGGGAGGAAGCAAAAGATCTCTGTGAAAGGTAGACAAGGGGAATATATCACCCTATTTGAAATGTCTCTGTAGCGTTAAAACTTGCAAACACCGTGATCTATACCAGGATTTTAGCCTCATCAGTGCAATATTTACTTATCTAACTCCAGGCACATTGCGTCAGTTCGGTGTCCGAGACCATCCAGTACAGCATGAGGAACAAAAATGTGTTGATACACGTGTTTGAAACATACAACAGTTAAACTTTCACGTTTGTGTTTCATAACAGAGAATTGGGAATGCCTTTGGAGATACAAGATGAAGTTGAAAACAAAGCTTTTGCTGAAATGGCGGCTTCATGGAACTTGTTCTGGGTTGGAGAAAAGATTAATGGTAAGGTACAGTTCATTGGTTGAATCTTGAACATGAAGTAAACAATGCATTAGATAGTATCCTGCCTGGTGTTTCATTGGTATGTTGGCCCAGTGTTTTGGTTACCCTGCATCGGCTAACACCAGTATAATGACTCCATTATATACTGACACTGGAACTATGTGGACATGGGATTCCATTGTTCTGTACCAGCTACCGTGACTTCTTTGAGAGGCCACGACGTTTCGATACTGGTTCTCGTATCGTTTTCAAGTGAGAATGGTACAGAGAGAGAACAGGTGATATATATATACAACAAGACTAATTAACAATCAAGGCGGAGTAACGATGTGATGATAACAAAAAAAGGGATAACAGAGGATTATAGGGATAAGCATAGAGGCCCGTGGAAGCCAATGATACACAGAGCATAGAACGGCTTTTATGTGTATCCCCGTTGTCCACTGCTATCCTGTATTCACTATCATCACATTGTGATTACACAATGCCATTTAAAAAAGTAGTCAGATGTAACATATGTTATATTTGGGATTACACTTTCTTAGTTTCTTAATTACACTTTCTTACTAAGAAAGTGTAATCCCAAATATAACATATGTTACATTTGACCACTTTCTAAATGGCATTGTGTCATCATACCGTTCGGCCGTGGAAGCTTTGCCAATTAACACTTATCAGAGGGGTACACAAAGCCAGCAGTCTAGACCACCAGTTGTGGAAGTCGCGGTAGCTGTGTGGGTTAGGCGGCTGACTTTGTGTGCTGGCGATTAGGTGCCTGACTCTGAGGGTGTGAGTTCGAGTCCCGGACGGAGTACAACTCAAAAAGTACTACAATTTGTACTTTACTAATAAACTTTAATAACAAATATAACATATGTTATCACATTGTTAATTGTGTATACATTCTATGCTCTGTGTATCATTGGCTTCCACTGGCCTCTATGTTTATCCCTGTAATCCTCTGTTATCCCTTTATTTGTTATCATCACATCGTTATTCCGCCTTGCCTTGTTAATTAGTCTTGTTGTATATATATATATCACCTGTTCTCTCCCTGTACCATTCTCACTTAAAAACGATACAAGAACCTGTATCGAAACGTCGTGCTTAAGAATAAAAGAAGTTGTCATCCATATATATTTGTTCTAGCTACCGTGAGGTGGAGTAAACCTGCTCATGTGATGACCCCAACCTCGGATTCCTACAAGGGCTCCTGGGACATTTAATTCTCATGTGATTCCCCTGACCTCAGATACCTGCACGGGCTACTGGGACGTCTAGTTCTCGTATGTGATTCCCCAAACCTCATATTCCCGTAAGGGCCCCTGGGACAATTAATTTATCACGTGATTCCCCTAACCTCGGATTCCTACAAGGGCTACTTGGTCGTTTACTTCTCATGTGATTCTCGTGACCTCAGATTCCTGCACGGGCTACTGGGACATTTAATTTATCATGTGATTCCCCTGACCTCAGATTCCTGCACGGGCTACTGGGACGTTAACGAGCCCCCAGCAAGTGTGAAGGAAGGAGATTGTGCTGCTGTGCAGAAGAACGGTCGTTGGAAGGTTGTGTCATGCCAGAGTCGTCTCCCTTTCTTTTGCAAATCTCCGTCCTGTTTGGAAGGTGATGTATTTTGCATTTGTCACATAACTCCATGTACTTTAGCATATCTTCCATATTTTCACAGAGGATAATAAACCTAGTAGGCCAGTAGAAACTGCACTGAACCTAGACATTTCTGATAACAGGCCAAATTTGTGATTATCCTGACCAGAAGGGTGTTATTGGTCACCATGAAAAACCCAAAGAAAATCAAGATGGGGAAATATATTTTTTGTGCATGGTTTTGAGGGTGGGGTCTATTGTCTTTTCATCCACATTTCAGCATGAATGCGCGTGTCACGGCTACATAGTTCACAACTAGTTTTTGGTTTATCTTCATACTGGTTAGTATTTTCATTTATAAAGAAGCCTACTTTCATCAAAATGTAAAATATTTAAATTATTTACCGATGTCGGCCATCTTGAATTAAAAATGGCTGCCATTTTGAAATCAAGATGGCCGCATATCACAATCAAGAAGGTCAGCTTCTGTTGCCTCTACTGTATATGAGGTCGTGAATCTCAAGGTTAATGGTTGCAATAATTTTCTGTTATATTTAAATAATTTTCTCTTTACATTGCCTCACTTCAATAAGAAACATTCTATGACATCAATCTTTTGCAATGCTTGAATGAGGTTTCGATCAAAATTCTGTTTGAAGCAAATGGAGCGAGATGCAAAAACTGTTTGCCTTTCTTGACATGACTTTGCTTCTGGTTAAACCTGTCTCATCAAATACAATGTTGTACCTGACTGCTGCTGTTGGCAATCTCATAATACACTGAATACTTTTGGACAGCATCATTCCACATGTGATCTTCCAGCTATATTAATTATGAAATATGTATACGTATCCATTTTCTGTCAGTTACACTATATTTTGAGGCGTGAGTAGACAGAATATGATAGTGATTGCTGTGAATAATGCGGGCCGAAGTTATAAATATCCGAGGGACACACGATTTCACAGCAGCTAATAGAAACATTCTTTTTAAACATTTTGAGTAAACTTACCGTCTCGTTGTTGATACCAACAGGGATCATTATGACATAAAAATGAAAACAAACACGAGTTCCCACAGTAAAATCTTTATTAGAACGGTAACTGCCAGTTGTCTTGTGGTCTGAGTTGGCCGCGATGTAACAGAGATGTTTATTCAACGTTATTTTAGTCATCTACGTCCGGATTACAAAGCATTGTTCCCATAGCAAGTTGATTGTCGGGACTGTTGTTTTAGTCCGGAATCCGTAATTAAGAGAGTCCGGATAATAATGATAAATTAAGAACAATTTTGCCGGGATTTGGAGATTCGTGGGTTCTTTTAAGTGTACAGGGTTGTGTACTGTACACTAGGGGTTGTGACAACACTGAACGAGTCTGCACACAAAATTGACGTCGGGTGGGCTCGATCCCGGCACCTTCAGCTCGCCGGATCACTAGCCTGGCGTCTTAGATCGCTCGCCCACTGCGCCCCACTATTTATAGATATAAGTTGTTTCTGTCACTTCATGAATAGATCGGTTGCATGTTTGCTGTGATAGATCAGTAACACCAAGACATCTGTGTCATCCACATAAACAACCACTTCATCTGTGCTTTTGGGCATCATGATAGCTTGTCTTGCAACAACAGCAGCAGCATCGCCCTCTCCACCAGCATGTTCAACAGGTATTCCTACTGAGGTTCTGAGAGCAGGTAGATTAAAGCCTGCTTATTCTGCTAGTTTGACAGGAAACCTGCTTTATCTTGAAGGACTGGAGTTGTGCTCTTCATTATTATGGCTGGTGAAGGTATCTTTTTAATTTTTCTCCTCATCGGCTCAGGCTCCTTGGTGGTCGCATTTTCATAGTGTCAAACACTACACAACATGGACGATTCTGTGTAGGTCTGTGCATGACACGATTAACATAGATCTTGCATATTTCAGCAATGGTCCGAATCCTTGGCCATGGTATATGCTGGAAACGTGCACATCCATTAATGACTACGCTTGGTGTTGTGTGTGCTTCTTCTTTGTGGTAATGTGTAAGCAGATATTTGGCCAGGGCAGACTTGGGCATTTTCTCATGGATCCAACATCATGGGAGAAAGCTGGTGGCACTGCTGCAAGTTCAAAGGAGAAGACATCATGATATGGAGGACCACTCACAAGACTTATTTATAGTAATCGCTTCTTCAACACATTTCCAGATGTCATGCCTGTCATATTTGTGCACAGAGCAGCCATTTGGTTTGTGCTGAATTCTTGTGGGTGATGTTGATGAATCCTCCTTTAGTTTTGCCTGCTCTGATTAGACATTGCTCTATGACCATGTCTCTCCCAGTGTCACTCCATAATTGCTTCGGGTTTCTTCTGATTGTAAACAGAACAGCTTCCATTGGTACTTTCACACAAGAGCACAGACAAAGACAATCGTGAAGATACAATCTGCAGAATTTGGCATAGTTGTTGTGTCCAGATGCTGGGTAACATGCCTACTGTTGGTTGCTTTCAGATGTAACTGCCAGTTCCCAGTGTGCTCTGCTCTCACAAACATCCTTACAGTGGAAACAAAGTCCATGAACATCAGCCACAGCTTGTCCTTGATGGTGATTTCTTCTGATCTTTCAGTTCAAGCAGTTGCACATGAAGCTGTTTGAGATTTTCACAGGCTGTGTTATCAACTTGTGATTCATGATTCATGTTTGTCAAGGTCACAGCACTTCGTCTCCCCTCTACTTCTGCAATAGTTATTCTTGATCCAAAATACTGAAGGAGGCGGCGTTTAAAATAGGTCGAAATCCCAGTAGGCAGATCAGCAGCATACAGACCCAACAGCTACTGTAGAGTGTACAGCTTTCCATTCTGCATACTTTCTGGCAGCAGCTCACACAAGGAACTGAAGGCTGTGTTCTTAATGTTTCTTGCTGAATCTGCAGAGTCTGTCCTTGCTGGCCATTCATGCTCATGCAAAAACCACTCCATGCAATGGCTGTGGTGTGTTGCCTCAACTGCACCAGTGTTACCAGCAACAACATCAACTGCCTTATCATCAGATTTCCTCCCACAGAAGTTGAGAACGGTCTCTTGCAGAATACTTTTTTCCCTCTGCTGAAAATATCAATATTGCTGATTGCTGAATTTCTATTTGGATGTTATTGAAGGTCTTCCAAATCACTATCATGTGCACATGATAAGGCAATGAGCCCTGTAGTTAATATACTGTTCCCTGGTCTCAATACACATGACTATTTTCTGAGCTTTCAGTATGTTCGATGATGCTGAGTATGACATTCTGCATTTTTCATGGACAAAGCTAATTTTATTTGATTAAAGAGTTGATGAATCATTACAAAGAGTTGATACTTTGAGTAGAATGTTTAAACCCTTGTCTCCTAGTTTCACTTCTCCTGAACCATTGTGACAAATGACACGTCATGATGGAGATCGAAACATATCTATAAAGAAAATAAACACTCCATTAAACTTATGATTAAACATAGGCGTATTTGGAAGTGGCAAGACATATTTTTTGGCCAATTATTATTTAGAAAATATATATAAACCTGTTTCACATCTTATATATTTCACTAATTGTGATAACTAAACTGATGTGCAAAAGAAAGTACACAGGTTGTGTTTCTTCCAATAAGATAAAAATACCTTTTGATGAAATGGAAAATGTATGTTGAAGCACACTGCAATACACGTGTTTTATCAGCAAAATGACCTTGTAACAATAAACAGCGATGTAGTAATGGCCACTGCAGACGGTCCCTACGATGCTGGAAGGTCAAGGCCATTCCACGTAGCTGTCGGTAGGCCCATACATGCCAGCAGGACGAAGTCGTCTTGTCACTGTGAATCGGCTTACGCAATGACCCAATGATGTGGCTGCTGATGACGTCACCGTCAACATCCAGTTGCGTAGGTGAATAACCCGCAGATAGCGGGGTGTTGTGACTCTGGAACATCCACTTCTGGGTCGATCACATGTCTGGCCTGTCGTACTGAAACGGTTAAACAGCCCAATTATGGTTTGCCTTGTGTAACCCAATGTCCTTGCAATATCGCTGTTGAAAGCACCCATTTTGACATCGATTTCTACTGGCCTATAGTTGTGATAACTGTCATATTCCTTTATGAGAACAGTTTTGTAAATGACAGGTTCGTTCGACTGTGGACGTGGAAAATGCCTGAACAGCAAGTGGAAGTGTGACGGCATCAACGACTGTGGCAACAACAGGGACGAGATGGACTGCAGTAAGTGACACTATCTGTATGTTCATTAGTACAAGCCCTCAGCCTTAGCCTTCGTAAAGACTGTAACGTTGAGATCCTGATTTATGACCATTATGATTCTGTGATGCCGGATCCGTGATTTTCCGTTTTCTCACACCAGAGTGGAATTTATTCTTGTTTATTGTCTCTGTTACCACTACAGCACATCAATGAACAGAGACACGTTACACATAAAATTGTTGTCTGTATTGGGCAGCAACGTAAGTTCATTATGAGAGACACTATCAACATGAAATTCTAAGTCTCATCTGTGAAGATCTCCCTTGTGTAAGTAAAGGAGAGTTGCTAGACGTCAAGGAATCCGACTTGAACCCACTAGGACAATTGACGAGAACAACAGGCAAGGGTTTCATGTCAGAAGATGCAGGTAGTGGCACAATGAGCAGAATGTACTGGAGCTGTGTCAGGTGTACTGTGTATCCTTGTAGCACACAAAGCAGTTCCTCCCAGGACATTTCTTCATATTACAGAGTTAGTTACATGTTTAGAAACAATTTATTCTGTGATATTATCCACACTGAAAATAGCAATTCATATGGAAATGACATTTGTGACATTTCATCTATGTTTAAGGTTCAAAGTGTACATTTATAAAGACCGGCGCCAGTGGCAGAATCAACTACTTCAGCGGCTACACCAACAACTCCGACTGTATGTGGACCATCATCTCACCTCCTGGAACACAGCTTGGAGTCACGGTACACAGGGAGATAACCGCAGTTGGAGGCGTAACGCCCTCAGCATATCGTATATATACATTCGTGATGAAATATGCTAGATAATATCATCATTCTACTCTGGACTATTCCATTGTCTCTACATGTAGCATATTTTTTGAAGTGGTAGGGATATCTGGGAACGCTGCGATAGCATCAGGGAACGTGTATATCAGGGGTCCTCTACAAGTTGCTCATTTGCATGTTTTTGTTGTCTAATATGGAGCGAAGAGATGCAGAGCGTGAGTAACTGGTGTTTTGCTTGTTTCAGTTCAGCTCAGTGCGCCTGGAAGATAAGGTGGATATACTGGAAGTGAGGGTTGGGGGCCAGACGATACTGGACACCCGGGTGTTGGAGACACTGACAGGCAGCCTCAGCAACAAGGTTATCTTCAGCACCAACAACATGATGCTGCTACGTCTTACATCCGACTCCTCCGTTACAACATTTGGCTTCGACCTCACCTGGTCGTCATGTAAGTTGGTGGATTGTGTTGGGACAGCTTGCCTTTTCCTTCTTTACATGTTTCTTTGTATTATGTTTTTGTGGATTCTTTTCACAGCTAACAATAACCTCTCGACGGACGTCCGCCCTATGACTGCTGGGTCTTCGTGGACAGCCTTGACGTCGCCATTCTTCCCCAGTACCCCACCTAGTGGTTTCCGACTTGAGTGGTTGGTGTTCAGCTCAGACAATACAATTGTCACACTCATGGTAAGTTGATCTTATACACAGCTAACACTGCCGACTTGAGTGGTTGGTGTCCAGCTCAGACAATACAAGTGTCACACTCATGGTACAAATCCTCCGCTCAGTGTACAGATTTCGGGGAGTGCACAGATCGAGTGTACAGTCTTACAAAATTATTTATCTTGGAGTAGCGGGGAGGCCCGGCCCCCTGCTCATCAAACGGGGGTAAACAGCTGCCCAAGTAACCATCTCTTCAAGATATTTCAAGACGCATCTTTGATATATTCATGACTTCTTCTAAGATCAACACGAAACTTATGGATGTTCTTCCAATACATCTTGTAATAATTCAAACGATACCTCATCTCAATTAACCTTGCCGTGGTGCCAGGAGGTACATCCAGGTTGTATATAGCTAAACGGTCATAAAATATCTACTTCCTGATCTAAAAAAAAAACTTTGCCGAAGAAAGTAGCATTGTTGTTTTCACCAGCCTTTAAATCAATAATGTATTGTGCTGTTGAAAGCTAAACCCAAACTAGTGCTCCCCCAGAATACCTGCCAAACTGTGATTGCTTCGAGGCTGGTGGACAGAAACTTTGGGAAATATACTAAAAATCATTGAAAACGCTCCAGTCTAACCTTTTCCATATTTTCATCAAGATGGATTTCAGCATGAAATGATCAATGGATATAACTAGCATGAAGTCGAAGGGCATGTCCAGTTGAAAAAAAATGCTTTAGAAGCAAATTCCTGTCCACAGTATGACTCTTAAGTCCAAAATGCATCAACATGCAGCCACGCCATGAAAAATGCGCGAATTTAATTCTGAAATCATACTGACTGTGACATTAAGCAGGTGTATGAGAACCAATTCTCATTGCTTCACTAACGATTGTGAAACGAGGACAGAGATGCCAAGGTTAACACCTCAGGAAAGAGAACGTGCACTAGGCATGATTCAGGTTGGCATCAGCAGCAGGGATATTGCTCGACAACTTGGACTTGGCTTCATAGACGACATCAGTAGACAGGCAGCACCCGTGACCTTCAATGACCTTGGCAACAACATGTTACGACGCTCAATCAGGATCGCCATATAGACATTGTCCATATCAGTGATTGAACACTGCCGACTGCCAGGACTGCTGCACTTGTTCAAGGTTGACGTGGGGGTCATCAGCGCTGACTCCATGCGACGCCGTCAACACGCTACAGGGCTCCATGCTCGACGTCCTTACGTTGGACCAATTCTGGTCTGACACCGTAATGAGCCTATGCAATGGGCTAGCAGGCATTTTCAGTAAAGGTTACAACAATGGCATGGTGTCGTAGTCACTGACGAGTCACGTCTTCATCTTTATAATGCTGACGGCCTATTACGTGTTTGGCGTAGACATGGTGAACGTTATGCTGATGAGTGTGTGGTTCAGACAGACCTTTGGGTGGTGGGAGTGTCATGGTCTGGAGTGGAATAAATTACAATCACAGGACTGCCTTCATGTCTGTCAAGGGAGAGTTAATGCCCTTTATTACCGTGAGCAGATTCTTCAGAATCACATCGTATCTGTCTTCAATCACCACCAAGAAGTCCCTACTTTTCAACAGGACAACGCACGGGCACACACAACAAGACTTTCCATGCAGTATCTGGCCCAGCAACACATCCAGGTTATTCATTGACCAGCACAGTCGCCAGATGTATCCCCCATGGAGCACTTGTGGGACGAAATTGGTCAAAGTCTTTCGCGGCGACAACAGATGCGAAACATCCGGGAGCCTGAGGCTGCACTACTGCAGAAGTGGAATGCCATCCTCAAAAACTCTATTCGGACGCTTATTGACTCAATGAGGAGACGTTGAACTGCATGTGTCAATGCAAATGGCGGTCACACGCGATATTGACCTTTCGTTTTGACCCCACGTGTGTTTGATCCTTTCTGACTGTGGAACATTTCAATGAATGAGCGTCTTTTCTGTGTTGTTGTTTTTGTCAGTCGGCCATCTGTTATTATCCACTCAAAAATATCAACTCCTTACACGTGCTTTTAATAATCTGAACTTTTATAAGTGGTGCGCTTTCAATGATGTTCAGTAATTATTACAGTCAGTTTCAGTTTGTCCAGGTTTCATACAAATAGACATTATTTAATGTTTCAAAAAAGTTATGTCAGAAAAAGTGAACCGATTTCGATTTTTTAAAGCATAATATTGGTGAAATCTTGATAAATATAATGATATTTGTTCTCTTGTGCACTATGCATATGCTTTGTTGAGGTGGAGGACGTTGACCTTGGCCCTGACTGGAAGCTGATGGTCTACAATGGGGAAGGGTATGCCGACTCACTGCTGAAAGCCTCCAGACGGACGCATCTCTCTTCTCCCGCCATCTATTTCTCCACCGCCCGTAAAATTCGGATTATCCTGAAAGGGAAAGACACGTCTGGAGGGGGACGTGGCATTAAGTTCAGGGTTAAGAATGGTAAGCTGAGGTTAATGTGATATCTAGCACTATACATATCAATGATCAGTGTGGGTTATTGCTACATAAACGGTCTGGGAATGCATTTTGTAATCGATAGAATTCATCACCAGATGCATTGTTGAGTCACTGATTCAAGCATGCTCTAAACGAGAAGTAAAGAGAATCTATGCATCCCTCGTCTGTAGGATGCAACGTTGAGATACAAGCAGCTAGTGGCACAGTGACCTCTCCTGGATTCAACAAGAAGATATACCCGACCTCTGTGACCTGTTCCTGGAAGATTCAGGCGCCGAGTGATGCGAACAGGAACCTCATGGTCAAATTCCTTTACCTCGTTCTGGAGACCGTTGGCAAGGATCTAATCGAGGTACACTATTACAGACGTCATGTCTTGCAAACAAATCAAAAAAGACGTAATCTGGTAAAATTATTATCTCTGTATTACTGACGATGTCTGTAAGGTTATAGTAGTTGGAATATTAAGACCTTCATACAATAAATCAGATAATGCTATAACCTTTACCGAAGAGCGATATGTAACTGCGATGTCACTATACGACAGATATACAATGGTTCCGACGCCTCGGCTGCAGCCCTTCACTCGGGCAGCGGCTACACCGGGGACCTAACGTCATCTCTTCCCAGCGTCAACGGAGGCAACACTCTCTTCGTCAGGTTCAAGTCCAGCCTCATCCAGGACGAGGGGGGTTTCCAGTTTGAGTTCTCAATAGGTGAGCGTCACTGATCAGCATTAGGTATCCCACACACCTATTGGTGAGAAATCCGTTTGAGAAAGTTGGTGAAACACGAGTGAGATCGAGGTCCTTGATTGGCTATTCCTTGGTGATGGCCTCCGGTCAGAATGTGAGGAACAAGTTTCCTTGTGGTAATGCATTTGGAGGTTTCCTTTTTCTTCAGTCCCAATTAACGCCTGTTTATCTAGCTTGCTTCTTCACCATCGCATTTATCATTTACAGATGTAACTGGAACCTCTTTGTCAAGGCTTGCACTTTGATACGCCCTTTGTCTTTTGTATCACAAGCAGCAGGCGAAAAGGCAACATATGCATCATCGATTCTACAGTGAAATGATCAGATATCAGTGTTTACAAGGAGGCATTACTGCATTCGTATCTATCATATAACATGTAAATTAAATGTCTTTTTTCCCTGTGCACAATAAGCACAGTCGCCTGTGTAAGTTCGCTCCTAAAATGGTTCCAGTTTCTTCCGATATAGCCCCTAGTGTGATAAACAACAGTTTTCTGACCCCTGTATTTTCAGGAGATGACCCGAGACTCACCCCTGACAAACCTAAGTGCTGCGACTTTACGTTTTACATTAATGTTTACAATTTTGCTGAACATATGTGTGTTCCATTCACATACCAAGATTTATCTATTTCAGTGAACATCACTGACAAATAATTTGCTTTTGTCCAGATTGTCCGTCTGTTCCTGACTCTGAACATATGGTGAAATTATCTGCCGCTACAGCCTATCTGAGTTCTGTGACTGTCAACTGCAACACTGGATACTCGTTCAAACAGGAGGAATATTATCAACAAGCTACTGTGTCTTTCCTTTGTGAGAAGGGAGGGAAGTGGGATAAACCGAGATATCCTACCTGTCAGGGTAAGTTACACAGTGAGGGCAAGTAACACGTGCTGTCAGGGCAAATAACACTGTCATGATAAATAACACTGTGATAGCAAGTAACCCTGTCATGGTAAATAACACTGTGATAGCAGGTAACACTGTCATGGTAAATGACACTGTGATAACAAGTAACACTGTTATGGTAAATAACACTGTGATAACAAGTAACACTGTCATGGTAAATAACACTGTGATAAGAAGTAACACTGTCATGGTAAGTAACACTGTGATAACAAGTAACACTGACAGGGCAAGTAACACTGTGATAACAAGTAACACTGTCATGGTAACACTGTGATAACAAGGAACACTGTCAGGGTAAGTAACACTGTGATAACAAGTAACACTGTGAAGGCAAGTTACACTGTCATGGTAAATAACACTGTGATAGCAAGTAACACTGTCATGGTAAATAACACTGCGATAACAAGTAACACTGTCATGGTAAATAACACTGTGTTAGCAAGTAACACTGTCAGGGCAAGTAACACTGTGATAACAAGTAACACTGTCTAGGTAAGTAACACTGTGATAACAAGTAACACTATCAGGGCAAGTAACACTGTGATAACAAGTAACACTGTGAAGGCAAGTAACACTGTGATAACAAGTAACACTATCAGGGCAAGTAACACTGTGATATCAAGTAACACTGTCTAGGTAAGTAACACTGTGATAACAAGTAACACTGTCTTGGTAAGTAACAGTACTGTGATAACAAGTAACAGTGTGAAGGCAAGTAACATTGTGATCCCAAGTAGCACTGTGAGGATATGAAACACTTTCAGGGGAAGTAACACTGTCTGGATATGAAACACTTTCAGGGGAAGTAACACTGTCTGGATATGAAACACTTTCAGGGGAAGTAACACTGTCTGGATATGAAACACGTTCAGGGGAAGTAACACTGTCTGAATATGAAACACTTTCAGGGGTTGTAACACTGTCTGGATATGAAACACTTTCAGGGGAAGTAACACTGTCTGGATATGAAACACTTTCAGGGGAAATAACACTGTCTGGATATGAAACACTGTCAGGGGAAGTAACACTGTCTGTATATGAAACACTTTCAGGGGAAATAACACTGTGGTGATATGAAACACTTTCAGGGGAAGTAACACTGTCTGGACATGAAACACTTTCAGGGGAAGTGACACTTTCTGGATGTGAAACACTTTCAGGGGAAATAACACTGTGGTGATATGAAACACTTTCAGGGGAAGTAACACTGTCTGGATATCAAACACTTTCGGAGGAAGTAACACTGTCTGGATATGAAACACGTTCAGTTGAAGTGACACTTTCTGGATGTGAAACACTTTCAGGGGAGATAACACTGTCTGGATATGAAACACTTTCAGAGGAAGTAACACTGTCTGGGTATGAAACACTTTCAGGGGAAGTAACACTGTCTGGATATGAAACACTTTCAGGGGAAGTAACACTGTCTGGATATGAAACACTTTCAGGGGAAGTAACACTGTCTGGATATGAAACACTTTCAGGGGAAGTAACACTGTCTGGGTATGAAACACTTTCGGAGGAAGTAACACTGTCTGGATATGAAACACTTTCAGGGGAAGTAACACTGTCTGGATATGAAACACTTTCAGGGGAGGTAACACTGTCTGGATATGAAACACTTTCAGGGGAAGTAACACTGTCTGGATATGAAACACTTTCAGGGGAAGTAACACTGTCTGGATATGAAACACTTTCAGGGGAAGTAACACTGTCTGGATATGAAACACTTTCAGGGGAAGTAACACTGTCTGGATATGAAACACTTTCAGAGGAAGTAACACTGTCTGGGTATGAAACACTTTCAGAGGAAGTAACACTGTCTGGGTATGAAACACTTTCAGGGGAAGTAACACTGTCTGGGTATGAAACACTTTCAGGGGAAGTAACACGGTAAAGGGTAGTAAAGGGAAAGGGACACTATGAGAATATGTTACATTGTTAGGTTGAGTCCAAGTGCCAATCTAGGCAGTATTCCAAGCATCTGCTGGTCCTTAAATAAATGCTGTTTGGTTATCATAAACACAATAACGTCACGTCTCGGTACGTCGACGCGCTGCAGCTGTCAACTGATTCATATATCTGATACCTCACTAACGCATGTTCTTACATATCTCCTAAACTTGACATTGTAAAAAGCATTACAACACATACTACTACCAAAGTAAGAAGCCCCATGACACATACCCCTCTCAGTGTTAGACGTCCTATATCACATACTGCTACCAAAGTAAGAAGCTCCATGACACATACTCCTCTCAGTGCTAGACGTCCTATATCACATATTGCTACCAAAGTAAGAAGCCCCATGACACATACCCCTCTCAGTGTTAGACGTCCTATATCACATATTGCTACCAAAGTAAGAAGCTCCATGACACATACCCCTCTCAGTGCTAGACGTCCTACAACACATACTACTACCAAAGTAAGAAGCCCCATGACACATACCCCTCTCAGTGTTAGACGTCCTACAACACATACTGCTACCAAAGTAAGAAGCTCCATGACACATACCCCTCTCAGTGTTAGACGTCCTATATCACATACTGCTACCAAAGTAAGAAGCTCCATGACACATACCCCTCTCAGTGTTACACGTCCTATATCACATACTGCCACCAAAGTAAGAAGCCCTATGACACATACCCCTCTCAGTGTTAGACGTCCTATATCACATATTGCTACCAAAGTAAGAAGCCCCATGACACATACCCCTTTCAGTGTTAGACGTCCTATATCACATATTGCTACCAAAGTAAGAAGCTCCATGACACATACCCCTTTCAGTGCTAGACGTCCTACAACACATACTACTACCAAAGTAAGAAGCCCCATGACACATACTCCTCTCAGTGTTAGACGTCCTATAACACATACTGCTACCAAAGTAAGAAGCCCCATGACACATTCTCCTCTCAGTGTTAGACGTCCTATAACACATACTGCTACCCAAGTAAGAAGCCCTATGACACATACCCCTCTCAGTGTTAGACGTCCTACAACACATACTGCTACCAAAGTAAGAAGCCCCATGACACATACCCCTCTCAGTGTTAGATGTCCTACAACACATACTGCTACCAAAGTAAGAAGCCCTATGACACATACCCCTCTCAGTGTTAGACGTCCTACAACACATACTGCTACCAAAGTAAGAAGCTCCATGACACATGCTCCTCTCAGTGTTAGACGTCCTACAACACATACTGCTACCAAAGTAAGAAGCCCCATGACACATACCCCTCTCAGTGTTAGACGTCCTATAACACATACTACTACCAAAGTAAGAAGCCCCATGACACATGCTCCTCTCAGTGCTAGACGTCCTACAACACATACTGCTACCAAAGTAAGAAGCCCCATGACACATTCCCCTCTCAGTGCTAGGCGTCCTATAACACATACTGCTACCAAAGAAAGAAGCCCATGACACATACCCTCTCAGTGTTGGGCGTCCTACAACACATACTGCTACCAAAGTGAAGCCCATGACACATACCCCTCTCGGTGTTAGACGTCCACCACACACATACTGCTACCAAAGTAAGGGCCCCATGACACATACCCCTTACATTGTTAAACGTCCTACAACACATACTGCTACCAAAGTAAGAAGCCCCATGACACATACCCCTCTCAGTGTTAGACGTCCTATAACACATACTGCTACCAAAGTAAGAAGCCCCATGACACATACCCTCTCGGTGTTAGATGTCCACCACAACACATACTGCTACCAAAGTAAGAAGCCCTATGACACATACCCCTCTCAGTGTTAGACGTCCTACAACACATACTGCTACCAAAGTAAGAAGCCCCATGACACATGCTCCTGTCAGTGTTAGACGTCCTACAACACATACTATTACCAAAGTAAGAAGCCCCATGACACATACCCCTCTCAGTGCTAGGCGTCCTACAACACATACTGCTACCAAAGTAAGAGGCCCCATGACACATTCCCCTCTCAGTGCTAGGCGTCCTACAACACATACTGCTACCAAAGTAACAAGCCCCATGATACATACGCCTTTCAGTGTTAGACGTCCTACAACACATACTGCTACCAAAGTAAGAAGCCCCATGACACATACCCCTCTCAGTGTTAGACGTCCTATAACACATACTGCTACCAAAGTAAGAAGCCCCATGACACATTCCCCTCTCAGTGCTAGGCGTCCTACAACACATACTGCTACCAAAGTAACAAGCCCCATGATACATGCTCCTCTCAGTGTTAGACGTCCTACAACACATACTGCTACCAAAGTAAGAAGCCCAATGACACATTCCCCTCTCAGTGCTAGGCGTCCTACAACACATACTGCTACCAAAGTAAGAAGCCCCATGATACATACGCCTTTCAGTGTTAGACGTCCTACAACACATACTGCTACCAAAGTAAGAAGCCCGCTGACATATACCTCTCAGTGTTAGACGTCCTATAACACATACTGCTACCAAAGTAAGAAGCCCCATGACACATTCCCCTCTCGGTGCTAGGCGTCCTATAACACATACTGCTACCAAAGAAAGAAGCCCCATGACACATACTCCTCTCAGTGTTAGACGTCCTACAACACATACTACTACCAAAGTAAGAAGCCCCATGACACATACCCCTCTCAGTGTTAGACGTCCTATAACACATACTGCTACCAAAGAAAGAAGCCCCATGACACATACCCCTCTCAGTGTTAGACGTCCTACAACTGAAAAAGTCATACTGCTACCAAAGTAAGAAGTCCCATGACACATACCCCTCTCAGTGTTAAACGTCCTACAACACATACTATTACCAAAGTAAGAAGCCCCATGACACATACCCCTCTCAGTGTTAGGCGTCCTACAACACATACTGCTACCAAAGTAAGAAGCCCCATGACACATTCTCCTCTCAGTGTTAGACGTCCTACAACACATACTGCTACCAAAGTAAGAAGCCCCATGACACATACCCCTCTCAGTGTTAGACGTCCTACAACACATACTGCTACCAAAGTAAGAAGCCCCAAGACACATACCCCTCTCAGTGTTAGACGTCCTACAACACATACTGCTACCAAAGTAAGAAGCCCCATGACACATACCCCTATGACACATAACACATTCGCCTGCCACTGTAAAATGATCTTAAACAAATACTCCTCTCAGTGTAAAAGTGGTGAGCTGTCTTTTAACAAAGTATGGTGAGCGAACAAAACAAGGTTACGTAGTAGGTTCCTGACATAAGAATACTTCTGAGAAAGGAGATATAACATCTGTTAAAAGAATTATAAAGGTTTGCTTGGATGGACAATTACGACATTCAGGTGGTATGTAGCGTTGTATCAACTCAGAGTAAGCATCACATACCAAAAGGAAATGATATGCATCTTCAGCAGCATCACGACTACAGTATCTACTGCAGGAAAATTTCCTTTGTGAAACATAAAATCACAATAACAAGGAAACTGGGCTAATGGTGTTCTCACTGACTTAATGTTTACACAATAGAGGTACTTTTCACAAATAAATTGTTCTTTGAAAAAAGAATATGTGTACGAACGTATATTTTGTTTTAAGTTGGCTGACCAGTTCAGTCTTTAAATGCCTTAAGTACAAGTGACAGGAATATGGCTTTGTTTCCTTTGCTTTGTTTCAATCCATGCTTGGCAAAGTCCTCCTTCGAATGGAGTGATGTTTGACAAGGGTAGCCCAATGAGATTGTTTCTAGTCGCAGCAGAATGTTTGTTATATAACGTATATGTTTTCAATGGGTAGCATGTGTAAAGCTTTTAACCAATAAGAAATAGAACGTGTAACTGTATAACCATGTTTTGGAAATAATTCCACAAATGGGATATTAGTTGGTCTTCTTACATCAACAAAACGTTTTAATACAAAGCTTTTCTTAAATACAGTTATATTTACGAAGACCACATATTTCACACCCATACATCAATATAGATAATATTTTACCTACATATCATAAGACACAGATTGAAAGCTTAAAAGATGTCTTTGTACAGACATTGGTACTTTCTAGGCCGTAAAAGCTGAATCTTCTACATGTGCTTAACAAGAAAGGCATCTTGTGAATGACAGACTTACATTATTGTATCATTTATCAATTGTTTTATCGGAAAACATTTATAGAGAAATATTTCTGTTTTTGAGAGATTACGGCCATTTCAATAAACATCACCTTTGATTTTTTTGTTTTCATGTTACCGAAAGTGACACAGAGTCACAATAGCGTTCTAGAAATCAGTTTGTTTTTGAAGACCAATTACTGAATAAGATAAAAAGAACAACATCGTCCAGAAACAAAAGTAAAATTCAAGTGAATCTGAATAACTATTCAGAAAAAATGAAAATAGAAAAGAGCTCAGAAAACAACCTTGCCAAAGCTAGTTGGACAAACAAAATGATCTGAATTTACATTATTGAATGTTCGTACACTCGCTTTCACATTTTCGTAGACCATCTTTAATACTAGATCCATGTTTGTACAAACCAACTTCTCACCTAGATTTAAGATCACACACTTATAGAAACTGACGAGTGCCAGTCGTAAAACAGACATAGTCTGAAATGTAAAACATTGGTATGATATCTGTCTCAATGCCGATTGGTCCCATTGCAGTGGTGTACTGTGGAGCCCCGGAGGCCATTGCGTTCGGTTTCGTGAAGAACTACAGTGGCAATGTTATGTATAACAGTACAGCTGTCTATGAATGCTACAATGGCTACAAGATGCAAGGGACACCGGAAGTGACGTGTAGTACATCCGGCGAATGGCAGACGCTTCCCTCATGTGAATGTATGTATCTATAGAAATGATAAATAATAATCAACAAATAACACATACTTGAGTGGTTGGCACATATTGCATTATATACTGAAAGGCAAAAGAAACGTCGTAATATTAGAAGTGACATGTAAGTATCAATGGAGTATTTGAACCTATTCTTTTTTAAATGTACACCGGAAGTCTAGTTTTGAGGAAAACATGAATCGTGGTCGTATAGCCTGTTTTCCCCAATAAAGGATTGTTTGAGATTGAGGTTTGAACTGTTTTTGTTTGTGTAAAGGGATGAGTTCGCTCAAACACAACATTGAAATCGAGATGCACATGCATAATGCATGCATCCAGACATAAATTGCCGGCTTGAATCGTTCACTAGTTTTCTGAACACAGCACTATACATAGGTCTAAAGTTTGTTGACTTTCGATGTCACTTTTGATTGCTTCTACTGCTATATCTTCAGGAAGACTACTAGAATATTGTAGAATAGCACAAATGTATAATTTTAACAATATGGACATAAATTATGAATTCATAATAATAGACTGACACTGTATGTTCAAGGCTGGTTAATATATGTTGACCTATTGACACAATATATCACACCGCAAATGTTTTGGCCTCCCCTTAGCTGTCACGTGTGGTGCTGCTCCTGATGTGACGAATGCTGATTCCAACATCATCACCAAGACAGGTGCGACGGCGTACGGGGCAATCGTGGAATACATGTGCAAGGCCGGCTATGAGATTAAAGGATCCTCGCGCAGACTCTGCAACGCTACCAACGTGTGGAGCAATACCGCCCCAACCTGTGAAAGTAAGCACAGAGCGTTTAGACACCACCCTTCTTGTGAAAATACGAACAGATTATTTAAAAACCTCCACACTAGGGACAGTACGTACAGAGTATTTAAACACTTCCCAACTTGTCACTGTTCGTACATAGTATTTAAATACCTCCCCACTTGTCACAGTACGTACAGAGTATTCAAATACCTCCCCACCTGTGACAGTACGCACAGATTATTTAAATACCTTCCAACTTGTCAAAGTAGGTACAGTGTATTTAAATATCTCCCCACAAGGGACAGTACATACAGAGTATTTACATACCTCCCCACTTGTCAGAGTACGTACATAGTTTTAAATACCTCCCCACTTTTTGCAGTACGCACATAGTATTTAAATACCTCCCCACTCGTCACAGTACGTACAAAGTATTTAAATACCACACACACACACACACACACACACTTATCACAGTCCGTAAAGAGTATTTAAATACCTCCCCACTTGTCACAGTACGTACAGAGTATTCAAATACCTCCCCACCTGTGACAGTACGCACAGATTATTTAAATACCTCCCAACTTGTCAAAGTAGGTACAGTGTATTTAAATATCTCCCCACAAGGGACAGTACATACAGAGTATTTACATACCTCCCCACTTGTCAGAGTACGTACATAGTTTTAAATACCTCCCACTTTTGCAGTACGCACATAGTATTTAAATACCCCCACTCGTCACAGTACGTACAAAGTATTTAAATACCCACACACACACACACACACACACACTTATCACAGTCCGTAAAGAGTATTTAAATACCTCCCCACTTGTCACGGTACGTACAGGTATTCAAATACCTCCCCACCTGTGACAGTACCTTTCAGATTATTTAAATACCTCCCAACTTGTCAAAGTAGGTACAGTGTATTTAAATATCTCCCCACAAGGGACAGTACATACAGAGTATTTACATACCTCCCCACTTGTCAGAGTACGTACATGGTTTTAAATACCTCCCCACTTTTTGCAGTACGCACATAGTATTTAAATACCTCCCCACTCGTCACAGTACGTACAAAGTATTTAAATACCACACACACACACACACACACACTTATCACAGTCCGTAAAGAGTATTTAAATACCTCCCCACTTGTCACAGTACGTACAGAGTATTCAAATACCTCCCCACCTGTGACAGTACGCACAGATTATTTAAATACCTCCCAACTTGTCAAAGTAGGTACAGTGTATTTAAATATCTCCCCACAAGGGACAGTACATACAGAGTATTTACATACCTCCCCACTTGTCAGAGTACGTACATAGTTTTAAATACCTCCCCACTTTTTGCAGTACGCACATAGTATTTAAATACCTCCCCACTCGTCACAGTACGTACAAAGTATTTAAATACCACACACACACACACACACACACACACTTATCACAGTCCGTAAAGAGTATTTAAATACCTCCCCACTTGTCACAGTACGTACAGAGTATTCAAATACCTCCCCACCTGTGACAGTACGCACAGATTATTTAAATACCTCCCAACTTGTCAAAGTAGGTACAGTGTATTTAAATATCTCCCCACAAGGGACAGTACATACAGAGTATTTACATACCTCCCCACTTGTCAGAGTACGTACATAGTTTTAAATACCTCCCCACTTTTTGCAGTACGCACATAGTATTTAAATACCTCCCCACTCGTCACAGTACGTACAAAGTATTTAAATACCACACACACACACACACACACACACACACACACTTATCACAGTCCGTAAAGAGTATTTAAATACCTCCCCACTTGTCACAGTACGTACAGAGTATTCAAATACCTCCCCACCTGTGACAGTACGCACAGATTATTTAAATACCTCCCAACTTGTCAAAGTAGGTACAGTGTATTTAAATATCTCCCCACAAGGGACAGTACATACAGAGTATTTACATACCTCCCCACTTGTCAGAGTACGTACATAGTTTTAAATACCTCCCCACTTTTTGCAGTACGCACATAGTATTTAAATACCTCCCCACTCGTCACAGTACGTACAAAGTATTTAAATACCACACACACACACACACACACACACACTTATCACAGTCCGTAAAGAGTATTTAAATACCTCCCCACTTGTCACAGTACGTACAGAGTATTCAAATACCTCCCCACCTGTGACAGTACGCACAGATTATTTAAATACCTCCCAACTTGTCAAAGTAGGTACAGTGTATTTAAATATCTCCCCACAAGGGACAGTACATACAGAGTATTTACATACCTCCCCACTTGTCAGAGTACGTACATAGTTTTAAATACCTCCCCACTTTTTGCAGTACGCACATAGTATTTAAATACCTCCCCACTCGTCACAGTACGTACAAAGTATTTAAATACCACACACACACACACACACACACACACACACTTATCACAGTCCGTAAAGAGTATTTAAATACCTCCCCACTTGTCACAGTACGTACAGAGTATTCAAATACCTCCCCACCTGTGACAGTACGCACAGATTATTTAAATACCTCCCAACTTGTCAAAGTAGGTACAGTGTATTTAAATATCTCCCCACAAGGGACAGTACATACAGAGTATTTACATACCTCCCCACTTGTCAGGTACGTACATAGTTTTAAATACCTCCCCACTTTTTTGCAGTACGCACATAGTATTTAAATACCTCCCCACTCGTCACGGTACGTACAAAGTATTTAAATACCACACACACACACACACACACACACACACACACTTATCACAGTCCGTAAAGGTATTTAAATACCTCCCCACTTGTCACAGTACGTACAGGTATTCAAATACCTCCCCACCTGTGACAGTACGCACTGGATTATTTAAATACCTCCCAACTTGTCAAAAGTAGGTACAGTGTATTTAAATATCTCCCCAGGGACAGTACATACAGGTATTTACATACCTCCCCACTTGTCAGGTACGTACATAGTTTTAAATACCTCCCCACTTTTTGCAGTACGCACAATAGTATTTAAATGCCTCCACACTCAGTCACGGTACACACACACAAATGCCACACACACACACGCCTTATCACAGTCCGTAAAGAGTATTTAAAATGCCTCCCCACTTGTCACGGAGTACGTACAGGTATTTAAATACCTACCCACACACACATCACACCAAAAACATACAAATGTTCCCCACTTGTCTGCACACACAACTTGTCACAGTCCTTGCAGTTATTTAAATATCTCCCCCTACTTGTCACAGTACATACAGAGTATTTAAATACTTCCCACACATTGTCAGGTGCGTACATAGTATTTAAATGCCTCCCCACTTTTTGCGAGTACGCACATAGTATTTAAATGCTTCCCCACGTCGTCCAGACATTACGTACAAAGTGTTTTTAAATGCACACTTACACAGTCCGTAAAGAGTGTTTAAATGCACAGTACGTACAGAGTATTTAAATACTTTCCCACATGTGACAGTACGTACATAGTATTTAAATACTTCCCCACATGTGACAGTACGTACATAGTATTTAAATACTTCCCCACATGTGACAGTACGTACATAGTATTTAAATACTTCCACACATGTGACAGTACGTACATAGTATTTAAATACTTCCCCACATGTGACAGTACGTACATAGTATTTAAATACTTCCCCACATGTGACAGTACGTACATAGTATTTAAATACTTCCACACATGTGACAGTACGTACATAGTATTTAAATACTTCCCCACCTGTGACAGTACGTACATAGTATTTAAATACGTCCCCACATGTGACAGTACGTACAAAGTATTTAAATACACTTGTGACAGTACGTTCGGAATATTTACATACCCCCCCTCCCAATTGTGACAGTTCGTACAGTGTATTTAAATACCTCCCCACATTTGACAGTACCTACATACTATTTAAATAACTCCCCACTTGTCACAGTCACATACACAGTACCTTAATACCTCTCCACTTGTGACAGTACATACATAGTATCTAAATACCTCCCCACTTGTCACAGTACGTACAGGGTATTTAAGTACCTCCTCACTTGTCACAGTACTTACATGGTATTTAAATACTTCTCCACCTGTAACACTACGTACATATTATTTAAATACCTCCCCACTTGTGACAGTACATACATAGTATCAATACAATTCCCCACTTGTGACAGTACATGCATAGTATTTAAATACCTCCCCACTTGTTACAGTACGTACATAATATTAATACAATTCCCCACTTGTGACAGTAGAGGGCATAGTATTTAAATACCTCCCAACTTGACACAGTTCGTTCATAGTATTTAAATACCTCCCCACTTGTGACAGTACATGCATAGTATTTAAATATCTCCCCACCTGAAACAGTACATACATAGTATTTAAATACCTCCCCACTTGTGACAGTACGTATAGAGTATTTAAATATCTCCCCACCTGTGACAGTACGTAAAGAGTATTTAAATATCCCCCCACCTGTGACAGTACAAACAGAGCATTTAAATACCTCCCCACCTGAAACAGTACATACATAGTATCTAAATACCTCCCCACTTGTGACAGTACATACAGTGTATTAAAATACCTCTCCACTTGTCACAGTACGTACGGAGGATTTAAATATCTCACCACTTGTGACACTACATGCAGAGAATTTAAATACCTTCCCACTTTTTACAGTACGCACATAGTATTTAAATACCTCACCACTTGTCACAGTATATACAGAGTATTGAAATACCTCCACACCTGTAACAGTAGGTACATAGTATATAAATACCCCCCCCCATCTGTTACAGTATATACAGAGTATTTAAGTACCTCCCAACTTGTGACGGTACGTACATATTAATTAAATACCATCCCACATGTGACAGTACGTACAGAGTACTTAAATACATTTGACACAGTACGTACAGTCTATTTATATACCCCCTCAAACTTGTGACAGTTCGTACAGTGTATTTAAATACCTCCCCACATTTGACAGTATGTACAGAGTATTTAAAAACCTCACCACCTGTCACAGTATGTACATAGTATTTCAATACCTTCCAACATGTGACAGTACGTACAGAGTATATACATACCTCCCCACTTGTCAAGTACGTACAGAGTATTTAAATACCTCCCAACATGTGACAGTTTGTACAGGGTATTGAAATACCTCCCTACTTGTGACAGTACGTACATATTATTTAAATACCTCCCCACCTTTTACAGTATGTACATAGTATTTTAATACCTCCCTACTTGTGACAGTGCGTACAGATTACTTAAATACCTGCCCACCAGTCACAGTACGCACAGATTATTTAAATACCTCCCCACATGTGACAGTACATAAATAGCATTTAAATACCTCCCCACTTGTGACAGTACGTACAGAATATTTAAATAGCTCGACATGCACTTGTTACAGTATGTACACAGCGTTTAGATACCTCCCAACTTGTGACAGTACAGAGAAAGTACTTATATCCCTCCCCACTTGTGACATTGTCCACATACCATTTATCAACACTGCCCCAGGTGTGAGTAAATACAGACCATATCGACACTGCCCCAGGTGTGAGAGTAAATACAGATCATATCAACACTGCCCCAGTTGTGAGAGTAAATACAGACCATATCAACACTGCCCCAGGTGTGAGAGTAAATACAGATCATATCAACACTGCCCCAGTTGTGAGAGTAAATACAGACCATATCAACACTGCCCCAGGTGTGAGTAAATACAGATCATATCAACACTGCCCCAGTTGTGAGAGTAAATACAGACCATATCGACACTGCCCCAGGTGTGAGAGTAAATACAGATCATATCAACACTGCCCCAGTTGTGAGAGTAAATACAGACCATATCGACACTGCCCCAGGTGTGAGAGTAAATACAGACCATATCAACACTGCCCCAGGTTTGAGAGTAAATACAGATCATATCAACACTGCCCCAGTTGTGAGAGTAAATACAGACCATATCAACACTGCCCCAGTTGTGAGAGTAAATACAGATCATATCAACACTGCCCCAGTTGTGAGAGTAAATACAGACCATATCGACACTGCCCCAGGTGTGAGTAAATACAGACCATATCGACACTGCCCCAGGTGTGAGTAAATACAGACCATATCAACATTGCCCCAGTTGTGAGAGTAAATACAGACCATATCAACACTGCCCCAGTTGTGAGAGTAAATACAGACCATATCAACACTGCCCCAGTTGTGAGAGTAAATACCGATCATATCAACACTGCCCCAGTTGTGAGAGTAAATACAGACCATATCAACACTGCCCCAGGTGTGAGAGTAAATACAGATCATATCAACACTGCCCCAGTTGTGAGAGTAAATACAGACCATATCGACACTGCCCCAGGTGTGAGAGTAAATACAGATCATATCAACACTGCCCCAGTTGTGGGAGTAAATACAGACCATATCGACACTGCCCCAGTTGTGGGAGTAAATACAGATCATATCAACACTGCCCCAGTTGTGGGAGTAAATACAGACCATATCAACACTGCCCCAGGTGTGAGAGTAAATACAGATCATATCAACACTGCCCCGGTTGTGAGAGTAAATACAGACCATATCAACACTGCCCCAGTTGTGTGAGTAAATACAGATCATATCAACACTGCCCCAGTTGTGAGAGTAAATACAGACCATATCAACACTGCCCCAGGTGTGAGAGTAAATACAGATCATATCAACACTGCCCCAGTTGTGAGAGTAAATACAGACCATATCAACACTGCCCCAGTTGTGAGAGTAAATACAGATCATATCAACACTGCCCGAGTCGTGAGAGTAAATACAGACCATATCAACACTGCCCCAGGTGTGAGAGTAAATACAGATCATATCAACACTGCCCCAGTTGTGAGAGTAAATACAGACCATATCAACACTGCCCCAGTTGTGAGAGTAAATACAGACCATATCAACACTGCCCCAGGTGTGAGAGTAAATACCGATCATATCAACACTGCCCCAGTTGTGAGAGTAAATACAGACCATATTAACACTGCCCCAGGTGTGAGAGTAAATACAGATCATATCAACACTGCCCCAGTTGTGAGAGTAAATACAGACCATATCAACACTGCCCCAGGTGTGAGAGTAAATACAAGATCATATCAACACTGCCCCAGTTGTGGGAGTAAATACAAACCATATCGACACTGCTCCATTTGTGGGAGTAAATACAGATCATATCAACACTGCCCCAGTTGTGGGAGTAAATGCAGACCATATCAACACTGCCCCAGGTGTGAGAGTAAATACAGATCATATCAACACTGCCCCAGTTGTGAGAGTAAATACAGACCATATCAACACTGCCCCAGTTGTGGGAGTAAATACAGATCATATCAACACTGCCCCAGTTGTGAGAGTAAATACAGACCATATCAACACTGCCCCAGGTGTGAGTAAATACAGATCATATCAACACTGCCCCAGTTGTGAGAGTAAATACAGACCATATCAACACTGCCCCAGTTGTGGGAGTAAATACAGATCATATCAACACTGCCCCAGTTGTGAGAGTAAATACAGACCATATCAACACTGCCCCAGTTGTGAGAGTAAATACAGATCATATCAACACTGCCCGAGTCGTGAGAGTAAATACAGACCATATCAACACTGCCCCAGGTGTGAGAGTAAATACAGATCATATCAACACTGCCCGAGTCGTGAGAATAAATACAGACCATATCAACACTGCCCCAGGTGTGAGAGTAAATACAGATCATATCAACACTGCCCCGGTTGTGAGAGTAAATACAGACCATATCAACACTGCCCCAGTTGTGGGAGTAAATACAGACCATATCAACACTGCCCCAGTTGTGGGAGTAAATACAGATCATATCAACACTGCCCCAGTTGTGAGAGTAAATACAGACCATATCAACACTGCCCCAGTTGTGAGAGTAAATACAGATCATATCAACACTGCCCCAGTTGTGAGAGTAAATACAGACCATATCAACACTGCCCCAGTTGTGGGAGTAAATACAGATCATATCAACACTGCCCCAGTTGTGAGAGTAAATACAGACCATATCAACACTGCCCCAGTTGTGAGAGTAAATACAGATCATATCAACACTGCCCCAGGTGTGAGAGTAAATACAGATCATATCAACACTGCCCCAGGTGTGAGAGTAAATACAGATCATATCAACACTGCCCCAGTTGTGAGAGTAAATACAGACCATATCAACACTGCCCCAGTTGTGAGAGTAAATACAGACCATATCAACACTGCCCCAGGTGTGAGAGTAAATACCGATCATATCAACACTGCCCCAGTTGTGAGAGTAAATACAGACCATATCAACACTGCCCCAGGTGTGAGAGTAAATACAGATCATATCAACACTGCCCCAGTTGTGAGAGTAAATACAGACCATATCAACACTGCCCCAGGTGTGAGAGTAAATACAGATCATATCAACACTGCCCCAGTTGTGGGAGTAAATACAGACCATATCGACACTGCCCCATTTGTGGGAGTAAATGCAGATCATATCAACACTGCCCCAGTTGTGGGAGTAAATGCAGACCATATCAACACTGCCCCAGGTGTGAGTAAATACAGACCATATCAACACTGCCCCAGTTGTGAGAGTAAATACAGACCATATCAACACTGCCCCAGTTGTGGGAGTAAATACAGATCATATCAACACTGCCCCAGTTGTGAGAGTAAATACAGACCATATCAACACTGCCCCAGGTGTGAGAGTAAATACAGATCATACCAACACTGCCCCAGTTGTGAGAGTAAATACAGACCATATCAACACTGCCCCAGTTGTGGGAGTAAATACAGATCATATCAACACTGCCCCAGTTGTGAGAGTAAATACAGACCATATCAACACTGCCCCAGTTGTGAGAGTAAATACAGATCATATCAACACTGCCCGAGTCGTGAGAGTAAATACAGACCATATCAACACTGCCCCAGTTGTGAGAGTAAATACAGACCATATCAACACTGCCCCAGGTGTGAGGTAAATACAGATCATATCAACACTGCCCCGGTTGTGAGGTAAATACAGACCATATCAACACTGCCCCAGTTGTGGGAGTAAATACAGATCATATCAACACTGCCCCAGTTGTGAGTAAATACAGACCATATCAACACTGCCCCAGGTGTGAGGAGTAAATACAGATCATATCAACACTGCCCCAGTTGTGAGGTAAATACAGACCATATCAACACTGCCCCAGTTGTGAGAGTAAATACAGATCATATCAACACTGCCCGAGTCGTGAGAGTAAATACAGACCATATCAACACTGCCCCAGGTGTGAGAGTAAATACAGATCATATCAACACTGCCCCAGTTGTGAGAGTAAATACAGACCATATCAACACTGCCCCAGTTGTGAGAGTAAATACAGACCATATCAACACTGCCCCAGGTGTGAGAGTAAATACCGATCATATCAACACTGCCCCAGTTGTGAGAGTAAATACAGACCATATTAACACTGCCCCAGGTGTGAGAGTAAATACAGATCATATCAACACTGCCCCAGTTGTGAGAGTAAATACAGACCATATCAACACTGCCCCAGGTGTGAGAGTAAATACAGATCATATCAACACTGCCCCAGTTGTGGGAGTAAATACAAACCATATCGACACTGCCCCATTTGTGGGAGTAAATACAGATCATATCAACACTGCCCCAGTTGTGGGAGTAAATGCAGACCATATCAACACTGCCCCAGGTGTGAGAGTAAATACAGATCATATCGACACTGCCCCAGTTGTGAGAGTAAATACAGACCATATCAACACTGCCCCAGTTGTGGGAGTAAATACAGATCATATCAACACTGCCCCAGTTGTGAGAGTAAATACAGACCATATCAACACTGCCCCAGGTGTGAGAGTAAATACAGATCATATCAACACTGCCCCAGTTGTGAGGTAAATACAGACCATATCAACTGCTTTAAGTTGTGGGAGTAAATACAGATCATATCAACACTGCCCCAGTTGTGAGGAGTAAATACAGACCATATCAACACTGCCCCAGTTGTGAGAGTAAATACAGATCATATCAACACTGCCCGAGTCGTGAGAGTAAATACAGACCATATCAACACTGCCCCAGGTGTGAGAGTAAATACAGATCATATCAACACTGCCCGAGTCGTGAGAATAAATACAGACCATATCAACACTGCCCCAGGTGTGAGAGTAAATACAGATCATATCAACACTGCCCCGGTTGTGAGAGTAAATACAGACCATATCAACACTGCCCCAGTTGTGGGAGTAAATACAGACCATATCAACACTGCCCCAGTTGTGGGAGTAAATACAGATCATATCAACACTGCCCCAGTTGTGAGAGTAAATACAGACCATATCAACACTGCCCCAGTTGTGAGAGTAAATACAGATCATATCAACACTGCCCCAGTTGTGAGAGTAAATACAGACCATATCAACACTGCCCCAGTTGTGGGAGTAAATACAGATCATATCAACACTGCCCCAGTTGTGAGAGTAAATACAGACCATATCAACACTGCCCCAGTTGTGAGGTAAATACAGATCATATCAACACTGCCCCAGGTGTGAGAGTAAATACAGATCATATCAACACTGCCCCAGGTGTGAGAGTAAATACAGATCATATCAACACTGCCCCAGTTGTGAGAGTAAATACAGACCATATCAACACTGCCCCAGTTGGCGAGAGTAAATACAGACCATATCAACACTGCCCCAGGTGTGAGTAAATACCGATCATATCAACACTGCCCCAGTTGTGAGGTAAATACAGACCATATCAACACTGCCCCAGGTGTGAGAGTAAATACAGATCATATCAACACTGCCCCAGTTGGCGAGGAGTAAATACAGACCATATCAACACTGCCCCAGGTGTGAGGTAAATACAGATCATATCAACACTGCCCCAGTTGTGGGAGTAAATACAGACCATATCGACACTGCCCCATTTGTGGGAGTAAATGCAGATCATATCAACACTGCCCCAGTTGTGGGAGTAAATGCAGACCATATCAACACTGCCCCAGGTGTGAGAGTAAATACAGACCATATCAACACTGCCCCAGTTGTGAGAGTAAATACAGACCATATCAACACTGCCCCAGTTGTGGGAGTAAATACAGATCATATCAACACTGCCCCAGTTGTGAGTAAATACAGACCATATCAACACTGCCCCAGGTGTGAGAGTAAATACAGATCATACCAACACTGCCCCAGTTGTGAGAGTAAATACAGACCATATCAACACTGCCCCAGTTGTGGGAGTAAATACAGATCATATCAACACTGCCCCAGTTGTGAGAGTAAATACAGACCATATCAACACTGCCCCAGTTGTGAGAGTAAATACAGATCATATCAACACTGCCCGAGTCGTGAGAGTAAATACAGACCATATCAACACTGCCCCAGTTGTGAGAGAGTAAATACAGACCATATCAACACTGCCCCAGGTGTGAGAGTAAATACAGACCATATCAACACTGACCCAGTTGTGGGAGTAAATACAGACCATATCAACACTGCCCCAGTTGTGAGAGTAAATACAGACCATATCAACACTGCCCCAGTTGTGAGAGTAAATACAGACCATATCAACACTGCCCCAGTTGTGAGAGTAAATACAGACCATATCAACACTGCCCCAGTTGTGGGAGTAAATACAGACCATATCAACACTGCCCCAGTTGTGAGAGTAAATACAGACCATATCAACACTGCCCCAGTTGTGGGAGTAAATACAGACCATATCAACACTGCCCCAGTTGTGAGAGTAAATACAGACCATATCAACACTGCCCCAGTTGTGGGTGTAAATACAGACCATACCTATGACGTCCCAGGCGACATTGACTGTGATGACAGCAAGTACATGTTCGTTTAGTTTAAGCTTTATCGACATCAACAGATACTGCGCGAACATTACGTCATTATAACAGGATGCTATTTTCTTCTTCCAAAGTATTATCCACAAATCCGTCTGGGTCTACCCATTACATCCCACGTTTGTAATTACATAACGCAAATAAATAACCCATGATCAAATCGAAGGTTTACTTGATGCGGCTGGCAACTCTCGACAATTTACGAGCTCTTCAATCATTTGCTGCCACTAGATATCACTAGAAATGCACAGCAGCCTCTTGTGAGACCTATTTATTTATTTCATATATCAGTAAGTAGCCGAATTATTAGCTTTTACATAGATGAAACAACACACATTGTCACGTGTCAGGCAACTTGAAGAAATGATGCGACACCAACTGGAGCACACCAAATCCAAACACAGTCACACTGAAAATGTATAAGTAAATACCACTAAAACAGGCTGTTTCAAGGAAGAAAATACAATATTCATTTATTACAGATTTACATGTGTTCTACCAATCCGCTTATTGATGTAACTACATGTATATTTTATATCTGTTTCCCAGGGATCAAATGTCCACTCCCTGAAATTTCAATGGGCTCCCTGAGCGTGGAGAAGCCAGCTGATTTCGAGGACAAGGTAAATCTGGCGTGTGAGCCTGGCTATTGGGCCTCCACAACAAACAAAACAGTCGCCGTCCTCACGTGTAAAGCGGATGGCAGATTTGAGGAAGTCTCCTGCGTGGGTATGTATAGTGAATTCTATTAACTCAGCTACATTCAAAGGCCAGAAACATGAGCTGGAGATATTCACCTGTGGGATGTTAGAACTTGTTTGTGTAATCTGTGTAATAACTTCACTGAGGTGAGAAGAACTAGAGTTATAGGCAGGCTGGGGTATACAGGTCTCCTCTAACGTTAAACTTGTTTAACTCTGATTGATATTCATCGCATGTGTCAGAAGTTTCCCAGCAATATTTGGTCTTCGTTGAAACTTTCATGCGATGTTTTCTGTGTAGATGAAGACGAGTGTGTCACCAAGTCCCCTTGCTTGTCTACACAGACCTGTGTGAACAATGTCGGCTCCCACAAGTGTGTGTGCAGACAGGGCTACAGACCAGGGACTGTCGTGCAGTGTGAAGGTTCGAGTGTACAACATGCATTTAGTTATGTTCAATATCAACTCAGTGTAGCGAAAGAGTACTGCAGTCGAAAGTGACATGTTAAAACATGTTTTGTATTGATTTTTGGGGCATAATTCGGAAATGCAAGTTTCAATTTCCTCAATCAGCCAAGCCCCCATGGCACTTATCAAAGACCCAAGGTCTCCCCTGCTCGCCCTCAGGGGCCCATTAAGGGCTCCGGTAACCCGGGTACTTTCGACCAACCGTGCAGGGTATTTGGACAATGAGGGTGGGAATTAGTACCTACCACTGAATAAAGGATTCATACTCTGAAAACAAAATGCATTCAATTTAAAAGTTAACTGAAAATCGCTGTAAGCATCATCACAATCTTCTGAACTGTTGAGATGATGAAAGCTACATTGTACTTCAAGTTAACAATGGGCTAACCTCGGGCAGCAGTGGTTACAGGTACTGTTGGTTGGTGAAGGGATGAAGTGCATTTCAAGTTAACAATGGATTAACCTCGGTCAGCAGTGGTTGGTGTGTACTGTTGGTTGGTGAAGTGATGCAGTGTATTTCAAGTTAACAATGGGCTAACCTCGGCCAGCAGTGGTTACAGGTACTGTTGGTTGGTGAAGTGATACAGTGTACTTCAAGTTAACAATGGATTAACCTCGGTCAGCAGTGGTTGGTGTGTACTGTTGGTTGGTGAAGTGATGCAGTGTATTTCAAGTTAACATTGGGCTAACCTCGGCCAGCAGTGGTTACAGGTACTATTGGTTGGTGAAGTGATGCAGTGTATTTCAAGATAACAATGGGCTAACCTCGGCGAGCAGTGGTTACAGGTACTATTGGTTGGTGAAGTGATGCAGTGTATTTCAAGTTAACAATGGGCTAACCCCGGTGAGCAGTGGTTACAGGTACTGTTGGTTGGTGAAGTGATGCAGTGTATTTCAAGTTAACAATGGGCTAACCTCGGCCAGCAGTGGTTGGTGTGTACTGTTGGTTGGTGAAGTGATGCAGTGTATTTCAAGTTAACATTGGGCTAACCCCGGCGAGCAGTGGTTACAGGTACTATTGGTTGGTGAAGTGGTGCTGTGTATTTCAAGATAACAATGGGCTAACCTCGGCCAGCAGTGGTTACAGGTCCTATTGGTTCGTGAAGGGATACAGTGTATTTCAAGTTAACAATGGGCTAACCTCGGCGAGCAGTGGTTACAGGTACTATTTGTTGGTGAAGTGATGCAGTGTATTTCAAGTTAACAATGGGCTAACCTCGGCCAGCAGTGGTTACAGGTACTGTTGGTTGGTGAAGTGATGCAGTGTATTTCAAGTTAACAATGGGCTAACCTCGGCCAGCAGTGGTTCGATGTACTATAGGTTGGTGACTACTTGAGCTTACGTCACAGATATCAACGAGTGCGGTGACGGTAGCGGCGGCTGCCAACACAGCTGCAAGAACTCCGCGGGATCCTACACCTGCACCTGCAAGGACGGATACAAACTGTTTGAAAATGGAACCAACTCGAAGTACATCGTGGAAGGGGAGACTGGTCTCAGGAGACTTGACGTTTACCATGTGAACCACTCGTGTGTCCGTGAGTAGCTTCAGTAGCGACAGTGGCGGTAATGTGGACACTTAACATATCATGATGACATAACTGCTGAATTAAAGACATCAGATAGCTTGGATGGACTTTAATTTGCAGGGTACATAAAACAATGACAAGGCGCGTATAGTCAAAGCAGCAACGTCAGCAGCTCCTAGTATAGGTGGGACGTAATTAGAAGGTGCAACACAATATCATGCTTCGTAATGACAGGGTAGGTCATATCTAGCTACAGCACAGCTGGAATACTGAAGGGCCAGGTAGCAAACGTGGCTGAGTTTCCGTGTTTATTACCTTCATTACTATGTCAGGGGGCGGTGGGTGATCTCGCTAAGGCGCCAGGCTAGTGATCCAGCGAGGTTTAGGTGTCGGGATCGAGCCCACCTGTGACCGGGTAAAAAACCTTGGAGTCAACCTTGGAGTCAACCCCCAGCGTACAGTACGCAGCCATGTGCACTTAAAAGAACCCCACGAATCCGTTGGTATATGACCAGATGGTGGCCACATGAATACGTGCAAACACCTAGTTGCGGGTACAGCAACGTGCAGTGAACTTGGACTAAGTACAGTGACTAAGTATCCCAGTCCACCCAGCTGTGAATGGGTACCTCGTTAGGAAGAGAGAGCCACAATAACTCGGTGCTCCTAGTGGCTGCAAGAGTGGTATACTCCCAAGTTGAGATTGATTTTACGATGTGCGACACTGACATCCAATGATCGAGGGAAAACATAGCAGCGCCTTGAGCATGCACTAGTTGCGTGGATATGTGAGTGAGTGAGTTTAGTTTTACGCTGCACTCAGCAATATCCCAGCTATATGGCGGCGGTCTGTAAATAATCGATTCTGGACCAGACATTCCAGTGATCAACAGCATGAGCATCGATCTGCGCAATTGGGAACCGATGACATGTGTCAACCAAGTCAGCGAAACTGACCACCCGATCCCGTTAGTCGCCTTTTACGACAAGCATAGTCGCCTTTTATGGCAAGCACATGGGTTGCTGAAGATCTATTCTACCCCGGATCTTCACGGGTCGCGTGAAATATCTTATAATAATTACTTCACGCCTGGGAATTACTTTTAGCGTCATTTTCTCAACGTTCGTTTTATTCCACACCATCCGTATTTCAGGGAACACGTGTCCTCGTCCTAGTGATGTCACCAATGGCGTCCTACACAGTGAGAAGCAGACCTTCTTCTACCAGGATGAGATTATGTACAGCTGCCAGCTGGGATTCTCCTTGAGCGGAGATGAGACGAGGACATGTCAGGCACCTGGAACCTGGTCTGGATCTGATCCTACTTGCACAGGTGAGTGGGTGGGCTGAAGGTACAGCTGGGTGGCACCGTGACTCTGCATCCTAAAGTTCGAAATTGACATCCATATGTTTGACCAAAATATCTCAGTTAGGTATTCAAATTTGGGCTTAGCATGTTATACATGATGGAAGTAACAAGGTATAAAGTCCTATGGATATACAACCTCTATATTACAATCCGTAGAACAATCTATCTTGTTCATCTCACCAACTGATTTTGTCACTTGTATATTCAGCTGTCACATGTTTTCTGTGTTACATACTGTACATGCCCAACTGTTCTTAGCCTTACAACAGTTACATTGCCCGTGTTGATATTGTCAGTGTTATTCTCCTTTCATCATTGCAGCAGTTACATTGCCCGTGTTGATATTGTCAGTGTCACCCTCCTTTCATCATTACAGCAGTTACATTGCCCGTGTTGATATTGTCAGTGTTATTCTCCTTTCATCATTACAGGTGTTACATTGCCCGTGTTGATATTGTCAGTGTCATTCTCCTTTCATCATTACAGCTGTTTCCTGCTCAGCACAGACACGACAAGGGACGGATGTCCAGAAGGAGAGGGCGGTTCGCATTGTCCCGACAACTCCTGTTCCGTTCAAGGGCAAGGTGGTTATAGGGTGCAGGAAGGAGGATAACTCCACCTTCAACAAGACCCTCTACTGTGCCTATGACAGCAAGACGAAGACATATACCTTACAAGGCGACTCCCCCATCTGTCCAGGTGAGATAAAGCATGACAGTGAGGCAAAGACATATACCTGACAAGGCGACTCCCCCATCTGTCCAGGTGAGATAATGTATGGCAGTGAGACAATGACATATACCTGACAAGGCGACTCCCCCATCTGTCCAGGTGAGATAATGTATGACAGTGAGGCAAAGACATATACCTGACAAGGCGACTCCCCCATCTGTCCGGGTGAGATAATGTATGACAGTGAGACAACGACATATACCTGACAAGGCGACTCCCCCATCTGTCCTGGTGAGATAATGTATGACAGTGAGACAACGACATATACCTGACAAGTAGATAATGTATGACAGTGAGAAGAAGACCTGACAAGGCGACTATATCTGTCCAGGTGAGATAATGTATGACAAGGAGACAGACTCCCCATCTGTCATGAGATAATGTATGACAGTGAGACTCCCGACATATACCTGACAAGGTGACTCCCCATCTGTCCAGGTGAGATAATGACATGACAGTGGAGACGAAGACATATACCTGACAAGGCGACTCCCCATCTGTCCAGGTGAGATAATGTATGACAGTGAGAAGAAGACATATACCTTACAAGGCGACTTCCCATCTGTCCAGGTGAGATAATGTATGACAGTGGTGTTCAGGTGAGATAATGTATGACAGTGAGACAATGACATATACCTGACAAGGCGGCACACCCATCTGTTCAGGTGAGATAATGTATGACAGTGAGACAATGACATATACCTGACAAGGCGACTCCCCCATCTGTCCAGGTGAGATAATGTATGACAGTGAGACAACGACATATACCTGACAAGGCGACTCCCCCATCTGTCCAGGTGAGATAATGTATGACAGTGAGGCAAAGACATATACCTGACAAGGCGACTCCCCCTCCTGTCCAGGTGAGATAATGTATGACAGTGAGACAATGACATATACCTGACAAGGCGACTCCCCCATCTGTCCAGGTGAGATAATGTGTATGACAGTGAGGCAAAGACATATACCTGACAAGGCGACTCCCCCATCTGTCCAGGTGAGATAATGTATGACAGTGAGAAGAAGACATATACCTGACAAGGCGACTCCCCCATCTGTCCAGGTGAGATAATGTATGACAGTGAGACAACGACATATACCTGACAAGGCGACTCCCCCCATCTGTTCAGGTGAGATAATGTATGACAGTGAGACAATGACATATACCTGACAAGGCGACTCCCCCATCTGTCCAGGTGAGATAAAGAACAGCAGTTGGGTCTGTTTCGGAAGCTTGACCAATGTAGCAGCAAGGTGAATGTTCATTGTCTTCATTGCTTTAATCACTTCTTTTATTTCAGATAAAACGTTTGGTGCTACTTTTGGTACTGCCATGGTAATTGCTTTGCGGTAATTTGTAAGAAAGGCTTTCTATCACTGTATGTGAAAGTGATTCTTCAATGCATGCTGATGATGTAGTCAATGATCATTTGTGATGATTGTGGGAAGGATGCTGCATGTTTGCATACAGTTACATCTCCCAAGTATGAAAGCAGAACGTTAATGACCCGCCGTGTAGTTGCGGTTTTTGTACCATGTGTTCGAAAGTTACAGTCACGTGAAGACATCACGTGGTCGCCAGTCGTGAGTACGTGTGGTAAGTGTGGGTACAGGCAAACCCGATCAAGTCAATGCAAGAATTCATTCGTCAGTAAACATTTGAGTTTTGTGGACTCATGAAATATATGTTTACTAATGTTTCAGTTGTTGACTGTGGACCTGTGGAGGACATCGCTGGCCTTAACAATCCTGACCTCGAGACGACAGGATCAACGTTTGGGACGTACTTTGAGTTCAGCTGCAGTACAGGGGCGACACTATCTGGGGTATCGACTGAAAACTCCACCACTGTGAGATGCCGAGAAAATGGTCGATGGGGATTTGGTAACCTCACCTGCAAAGGTAAATATCCACATGTGCGTGTATCATGTCTGGAAGTGCAGTAAATATAGTACAGTGATGACGACTGACGTTTGATTTCAATATGCAGATGATAAGGCAGTCGTAGTATCTACATTTATTTTCAAGACGATGGTGGAATGGGCGTGGTGTAAAAGTACATCCAAGAACCTATAGGCAGACACTATGGGCATTGTTGTGTTTCCAGCTACGAAGTGCCCGGATCCAGGTACGCCCGGGGGATCGGAGCAGATATTTGACAGCTACGAGCAGGGGAAGGTTGTGGCTTACAGGTGTACAAGACCTGGATTCACACCTGTTCCCGATGACAGCCGCACCTGCGTCTACTCAGACACCGCTAAGTCAGCATCGTGGACGGGAAGTGTTCCTGTGTGTGAAGGTAATCACTGGGTGGAAGTGTTCCTGTGTGTGAAGGTAATCACTGAATGGAAATATTCCAGTGAGTGAAGGTAATCACAGAATGGAAGTGTCTCTCTATGTGAAGGTAATCACTGGGTGGATATGTTCCTGTGTGTAAAGGTAATCAGTGGGTGGAAGTGTTCCTGTGTGTGAAGGTAATCACTGAATGGAAGTGTTTCTCTGTGTGTGATGGTAATCACTGAATGGAAGTGTTCCTGTGTGTAAAGGTAATCACTGGGTGGAAGTGTTTTTCTGTGTGTGACGATAATCACTGAATGGAAGTGTTTCTCTGTGTGTGACAGTAATGACTGAATGGAAGTGTTTCTGTGTGTGTGACGGTAATCACTGAATGGAAGTGTTTCTCTGTGTGTGACGGTAATCAATGAATGGAAGTGCTCCTGTTTGTGAAGGTAATCACTGGGTGGAAGTGTTTTTCTGTGTGTGACGATAATCACTGAATGGAAGTGTTTCTCTGTGTGTGACGGTAATCACTGAATGGAAGTGTTTCTCTGTGTGTGACGGTAATCAATGAATGGAAGTGCTCCTGTGTGTGAAGGTAATCACTGGGTGGAAGTGTTTCTCTGTGTGTGACGGCAATCACTGAATGGAAGTGTTTCTGTGTGTGTGACGGTAATCACTGAATGGAAATGTTTCTCTGTGTGTGACGGTAATCAATGAATGGAAGTGTTCCTGTGTGGGTGAAGGTAATCACTGGGTGGAAGTGTTCCTGTGTGTGAAGGTAATCATTGGGCGGAAGTGTTCCTGTGTGTGAGGTAATCTCTGGATGGAAGTGTTCCTGTGTGTGACGGTAATCACTGAATGGAAGTGTTTCTCTGTGTGTGACGATAATCACTGAATGGAAGTGTTTCTCTGTGTCTGTTAAGGTAATCACAGAATGGAAGTGTTCCTGTGTGTGACATTAATCACTCGGTTCAAGTGTTCCTGTATATGAAGGTAATCACTGGGTGGAAGTGTTTATAATGTATATCAATGTAATCACTGAATGAAAGTGTTCCTATATGTGAAGGTATTCACTGGGTGGAAGTGTTCCTGTGTGTGAAGGTAATCACTGAATGGAAGTGTTCCTGTGTGTGAAGGTAATCATTGGGTGGAAGTGTTTATAATGTATATGGATGTAATCACTGAATGAAAGTGTTCCTATATCTGAAGGTAATCACTGGGTGGAAGTGTTCCTGTCTGTGCAGGTAGTCACTGAATGTAAGTGTTCCTGTGTGAAGATAATCATTGGGTGGGAGTGTTCAGTGTGAAGGTAATCACTGATTGGAAGTGTTCCTGTGTGTGAAGGTAAACACTGGGTGGAAGTGTTTTTTCTGTGTGTGAAGGTAATCACTGAATGGTAGTGTTCCTGTGTGTGAAGGTAATCATGAGGTGGAAGTGTTCCTGTGTGTGAAGGTAATCATTGGGTCGAAGATTTCCTGTGTGTGACGGTAATCTTTCGGTCGAAATGTTCCTGTGTGTGAAGGTTTATCACTGAATGGAAGTGTTTCTCTATGTGTGAAGACAATCATTGGGTGGAAGTGTTCATGTGTGTGAAGGCAATAATTAAGTGGAAGTGATCCTGTATGTGAAGGTAATCATTTGGTTGAAGTGTTCCTGTATATGAAGGTAATCACTGAATGGAAGTGTTCCTGTGTGTGAAGGTAATCATTGGGTGGAAGTGTTCCTGTATATGAAGGTAATCACTAAATGGAAGTGTTTCTGTGTGTGAAGGTAATCGTAGGGTCGAAGTTCTCCTGTGTGTGAAGGTAATCACTGGATGGAAGTGTTCCTGTCTGTGAAGGTAATCACTGAATGTAAATGTTCCTGTGTGTGAAGATAATCATTGGGTGGAAGTGTTCCGTGTGTGAAGGTAATCACTGAATGGAAGTGTTCCTGTGTGTGAAGGTAATCACTGGGTGGAAGTGTTCCTGTGTGTGAATGTAATCACTGAATGTAAGTGTTCCTGTGTGTGAAGATATTCATTGGGTTGAAGGGTTCCGTGTGTGAAGGTAATCTTTGGTCGAAATGTTCCTGTGTGTGAAGGTTTATCACTAAATGGAAGTGTTTCTCTGTGTGTGAAGGTAATCATTTGGTGGAAGTGTTCCTGTGTGTGAAGGTAATCACTGAATGAAAGTGTTCCTGTGTGTGAAGATAATCATTGGGTCGAAGTGTTCCACTGTGTGAAGGTAATCGATGGGTGGAAGTGTTCCTGTGTGTGAAGGTAATCACTGAATGTAAGTGTTCCTGTGTGTGAAGGTAATCATTGCGTGGAATTGTTCCTGTGTGTGAAGGTACTCACTGGGTCGAAGTGTTCCTGTGTTTGAAGGTAATCATTAGGTGGAAGTGTTCCTTCGTGCGAAGGTGATCACTGAGTGGACGTGTTCCTGTCTGTGAATTTAATCATTTGAATCATTGGGAGGAAGTCTTTCTGTGTGAAGGTAATCATTGGGTTGAAGTGTTCCTGTGTGTGGAGGTAAGCACTGTCTCTACGTGTTCCGTGTGTGAAGGTAGTCACTGAATGTAAATGTTCCTGTGTGAAGGTAATCACTTGATGGAAGTGTTCCTGTGTTTGGAGGTAAGCACTGTCTCTACCTGTTCCGTGTGTGAAGGTAATCACTTTGTGGAAGTGTTCCTGTGTGTGAAGGTAATCACTTGATGGGAGTATTCCGTGTGTGAAGGTAATCACTGGGTGAAAGTGTTCCTGCGGGTGACGGTAATCATTGGGTGGAAGAGTTCCCGTGTGTGAAGGTAATCATTGTGTGGAAGTGTTCCGTGTGTTAACGTAATCACTGGGTGGAAGAGTTCTTGTGTGTGAAGGTAATCACTGAAGGGAAGTATTCCGTGTGTGAAGGTAATCACTGGGTGGAAGTGTTTCTGTGTGAAGGTAATCATAGAATGGAAATGTTCCTGTGTGTGAGGTAATCTCTTGATGGAAGTGTTCCTGTTTGTCAAGGTAATCACTGAATGGAAGTGTTCCAGTGTGTGAAGGTAATCACTATGTGGACGTGTTTCTGTGTGTGAAGGTAATCATTCAGTGGAGGTGTTCCTGTGTGTGAAGGTAATGATTGGGTGGAAGTGGTCCTGTGTGTGAAGGAAATCACAGAATGGAAGTGTTCCTGTGTGTGAAGTAATCACTCGGTTGAAGTGTTCCTGTGTCTGAAGATAATCATTCGGTGGAAGTGTTCAGTGTGTGAAGGTAATCACTGAATGGAAGTGTTTCTCTGTGTGTGAAGGTAATCATGAGGTGATAGTGTTCCTGTGTGTGAAGGTAATCATTGGGTGGAAGTGTTCCTGTATATGAAGGTAATCACTAGATGGAAGTGTTCTGGTGTGTGAAGGTAATCATTGGCTGGAAGTGTTCCTGTGTGTGAAGGTGCTCACTGGGTTTTAAGTGTTTTTCTGTGTGTGAAGGTAATCATTGAGTCGAAGTTCTCCTGTGTGAGAAGGAAATCACTGTGTGGAAGTGTTCCTGTGTGTGAAGATAATCATTTGGTGGAAGTGTTCCGTGTGTGAAGGTAATCACTGAATGGAAGTGTTCCTGTGTGTGAAGGTAATCACTGGGTGTAAGTGTACCTCTGCGTGAAGGTAATCTTTGGGTCGAAATTTTCCTGTGTGTGAAGGTTTATCACTGAATGGAAGTGTTTCTCTGTGTGTTAAGGTAATCATTTGGTGGAAGGGTTCCTGTGTGTGAGGTAATCACAGGGTGGAAGGGTCCCTGTGTGTGACATTAATCACTCTGTGGAAGTGTTCCTGTATATGAAGGTAATCACTGGGTGGAAGCGTTCCTGTCTCTGAAGGTAATCACTGAATGTAAGTGTTCCTGTGTGTGAAGGTAATCATTGGGTGGAAGTGTTCCGTGTGTGAAGGTAATCACTGAATGGAAGTGTTCCTGTGTGTGAAGGTAATCATTGGGTGGAAGTGTTCCGTGTGTGAAGGTAATCACTGAATGGAAGAATTCCCGTGTGTGAAGGTAATCATTGTGTGGAAGTGTTCTTGTGTGTGAAGGTAATCACAGAAGGGAAGTATTCCGTGTGTGAAGGTAATCACTGGGTGGAAGTGTTTCTGTGTGTGAAGGTAATCATAGAATGGAAATGTTCCTGTGTGTGAGGTAATGTCTTGATGGAAGTGTTCCTGTTTGTCAAGGTAATCACTGAATGGAAGTGTTCCTGTGTGAGAAGGTAATCACTGTGTGGAAGTGTTCCTGTGTGTGAAGGTAATCACTTTGTGGAAGTGTTTCTGTGTGTGAAGGTAATCAATCGGTGGAGGTGTTCCTGTGTGTGAAGGTAATGATTGGGTGGAAGTGGTCCTGTGTGTGAAGGAAATCACTGGATGGAAGTGTTCCTGTGTGTGAAGTAATCACTCGGTTGAAGTGTTCATGTGTCTGAAGATAATCATTGGGTGGAAGTGTTCAGTGTGTGAAGGTTATCACTGAATGGAAGTGTTCTTGTGTGTGAAGGTAATCCTTGGGTGGAAGTGTTCCTGTGTGTGAAGGTGCTCACTGGGTTTTAAGTGTTTTTTCTGTGTGCGAAGGTAATCACTGAATGGAAGTGTTTCTCTGTGTGTGAAGGTAATCATGAGGTGATAGTGTTCCTGTGTGTGAAGGTAATCATTGGGTGGAAGTGTTCCTGTATATGAAGGTAATCACTAGATGGAAGTGTTCAGTGTGTGAAGGTAATCACTGAATGGAAGTGTTCCTGTGTGTGAAGGTAATCACTGGGTGTAAGTGTACCTCTGCGTGAAGGTAATCTTTGGGTCGAAATGTTCCTGTGTGTGAAGGTTTATCACTGAATGGAAGTGTTTCTCTGTGTGTTAAGGTAATCATTTGGTGGAAGGGTTCCTGTGTGTGAGGTAATCACAGGGTGGAAGTGTACCTGTGTGTGACATTAATCACTCTGTGGAAGTGTTCCTGTATATGAAGGTAATCACTGGGTGGAAGCGTTCCTGTCTCTGAAGGTAATCACTGAATGTAAGTGTTCCTGTGTGTGAAGGTAATCACTGGGTGGAAGTGTTCCTGTGTGTGAAGGTAATCACTGAATGTAAGCGTTCCTGTGTGTGAAGATAATCATTGGGTAGAAGTGTTCTGTGTGTGAAGGTAATCACTGATTGGAAGTGTTCATGTGTGTAAAGGTAATCACTGAATGGAAGTGTATATAATGTATGTGAAGGTAATCATTAGGTGGAAGTGTTCCTGTGTGCGAAGGTGATCACTGAGTGGACGTGTTCCTGTGTGTGAATTTAATCATTTGAATCATTGGGTGGAAGTCTTTCTGTATGTGAAGGTAATCATTGGGTTGAAGTGTTCCTGTGTGTGGAGGTAAGCATTGTCTCTACGTGTTCCGTGTGAGAAGGTAGTCACTGAATGTAAATGTTCCTGTGTGAAGGTAACCACTTGATGGAAGTGTTCCTGTGTTTGGAGGTAAGCACTGTCTCTACCTGTTCCGTGTGTGAAGGTAATCATTTTGTGGAAGTGTTCCTGTGTGTGAAGGAAATCACTTGATTGGAGTATTCCGTGTGTGAAGGTAATCACTGGGTGAAAGTGTTCCTGCGGGTGACGGTAATCATTGGGTGGAAGAGTTCCGTGTGTTAAGGTAATCACTGGTTGGAAGTGTTCTTGTGTGTGAAGGTAATCACAGGATGGAAGTGTTCCTGTGTGTGAAGGTAATCACTGGATGGAAGTGTTCCTGTGTGTGAAGGTAATCACTGCTTGGAAGTGTTCCTGTGTGTGAAGGTAATCATTGGGTGGAAGTGTTCCTGTGTGTGAAGGTAATCATTTAGTGGAAATGTTCTTGTGTGTGAAGGCAATCACTGGTGGAAGATTTCCTGTGTGTGAAGGAAATCACTGGGTGGAAGTGTTTTTTCTGTGTGAAGGTTATCACTGTGTGTAAGTGTTCCTGTGTGCGAAGGTAATCACTGAATGGAAGTGTTTCTGTCTGAAGGTAATCACTTTATGGAAGTGTTCCTGTGTGTGAAGGTAACCTCTGGGTGGAAGTGGTCCTGTGTGTGAAGGTAATAAATGTGTGGAAGTGTTTCTGTCTGAAGGTAATCACTGGGTGGAAGTGTTTTTGTGTGTGACGGTATTCCCTAGATAAAAGTGTTTCTGTGTGACGGTAATCACTCGGTGGAAGTTTTGATGTGTGTAACGGTAATCACTGGATGGAATTGTTTCTGTGTGTGACGGTAATGATTGGGTGGAAGTGTTTCTGTGTTCGACGGTAGTCACTGGATGGAAGTGTTTCTGTGTTTGAAGGTAATCACTGAATGGAAGTGTTTCTGTGTGTGACGGTAATCACTGGATGGAAGTGTTTCTGTGTGTGACTGTAAGTGTTCCTGTGTGTGACAGTAATCACTGAATGGAAGTGTTCCTGTGTGTGAAGGTAATCACTGGATGGAAGCATTCCGTGTGTAAAGGTAATCACTGAATGGAAGTGTTCCTGTGGGTGACTGTAATCATTTGGTTGAAGTGTTCCTGTGTGTGAAGGTCATTACTGAAGGGAAGTGTTCCTGTGTGTGACGGTAAACACTGGGTGGAAGTGTTCCGTGTGTTAAGATAATCAGTGGGTGGAAGTGTTCCTGTGTGTGAAGGTAATCACTTAAGGGAAGTATTCCGTGTGTGAAGGTAATCACTGGGTGGAAGTTTTCCTGTGTGTGAAGGTAATCACTGGATGGAAGTGTTCCTGTGTCTGAAGGTAATCACTGCTTGGAAGTGTTCCTGAGAGTAAAGGTAATCATTTACTGGAAATGTTCCTGTGTGTGAAGGTTTATCACTAAATGGAAGTGTTCTTTTGTGTGAAGGCAATCACTGGGTGGAAGTTTTCCTGTGTGTGAAGGAAATCATTGGGTGGAAGTGCTCCTTGTGTGAAGGTTATCACTGTGTGCAAGTGTTCCTGTGTGTAAAGGTAATCACTGAATGGAAGTGTTTCTGTCTGAAGGTAATCACTTTATGGAAGTGTTCCTGTGTGTGAAGGTAATCACTGGGTGGAAGTGGTCCTGTGTGTGAAGTTAATCATTGTGTGGAGGTGTTTCTGTCTGAAGGTAATCACTGGGTGGAACTGTTTCTGTGTTTGACGGTAATCACTGGATGGAAGTTTTGATGTGTGTAACGGTAATCACTGAATGGAAGTGTTTCTGTGTGACGGTAATCACTGTGTGGAAGTGTTTCTGTGTTCGACAGTAGTCACTGGATGGAAGTGTTTCTGTGTTTGAAGGTAATCACTGAATGAAAGTGTTTCTGTGTGTGACGGTAATCACTGAATGGAAGTATTTCTGTGTGTAACGGTAATCACTGAATGGAAGTGTTTCTGTGTGACTGTAAGCACTGGGTGGAAGTGTTTCTGTGTTCGACAGTAGTCACTGGATGGAAGTGTTTCTGTGTTTGAAGGTAATCACTGAATGGAATTGTTTCTGTGTGTAACGGTAATCACTGGATGGAAGTGTTCCTGTGTGTGACGGTAATCACTGGATGGAAGTGTTTCTGTGTGTGACGGTAATCACTGATAAAAATCGTTTCTGTGTGTGAAGGTCATCACTGAATTGAAGTGTTCCTGTGTGTGACGGTAATCCCTTGGTGGAGGTGTTCCTGTGTGTGAAGGTAATGATTGGGTGGAAGTGGTCCTGTGTGTGAAGGCAATCACTGGATGGAAGTGTTCCTGTGTGTCAAGTAATCACTCGGTTAAAGTTTTCCTGTGTATGAAGATTATCATTTAGTGGAAATGTTCCTGTGTGTGAAGGTAATCACTGAATGGAAGTGTTCTTGTGTGTGAAGGCAATCACTGGTGGAAGTGTTTCTGTGTGTGACGGTAATCACTGGGTGGAAGTGTTCCTGTGTGTGAAAATAATCACTGTTTGGAAGTGTTTCTGTGTGTGACGGTAATCACTAGGTGGAAATGTTCCTGTGTGTGTGAAAGTAATCATTGGGTGGAAGAGTTCCTGTGTGTGACGTTAATCACTCTGTGAAAGTGTTCCTTTATATGAAGGTAATCACTGGGTGGAAGTGTTCCTGTCTGTGAAGGTAATCACTGAATGTAAGTGTTCCTGTGTGTGAAGGTAATCACTGGGTGGAAGTGTTCCTGTCTGTGAAGGTAATCACTGGGTGGAAGTGTTTAAAATGTATGTGAAGGTATTCACTTGGTGGAAGTGTTCCTGTGTGTGAAGGTAATCACTGGGTGGAAGTGTTTCGTGTGTGAAGGTAATCACTGAATGGAAGTGTTTCTGTGTGTGAAGGTTATCTTTGAGTTGAAGTGCTCCTGTGTGTGAAGGTAATCAATGGCTGCAAGTGTTCCTATGTGAAGGTAATCACTGAATTGGAAGTGTGTCTCTGTGTGTGAAGGTAATCACTGTGTGGAAGTGTTCCTGTGTGTGAAGGTAATCATTGGGCGGAATTGTTCCTGTGTGTGAAGGTAATCACTTGGTCGAAGTGTTCCTGTGTTTGAAGGTAATCATTAGGTGGAAGTGTTCCTGTGTACAAAGGTAATCACTGGGTGGACGTGTTCCGTGTGTGAAGGTAATCACTGATTGGAAGTGTTCCTGTGTGAAGGTATTCACTGTGTGGAAGTGTTCATGTGTGAGGGTAATCACTGAATGGAAGTGTTTAAAATGTCAGTGAAGGTAATCACTGGGTGGAAGTGTTCCTGTGTATGAAGGTAATCATTGGGTGGAATTGTTCATGTGTGTGAAGGTAATCACTAGGTCGAAGTGTTCCTGTGTGTGAAGGTAATCATAGAATGGAAGTGTTCCTGTGTGCAAAGGTAATCACTGGGTGGACGTGTTCCTGTGTTTGAAGTTAATCATTGAGTGGAAGTGTTCCTGTGTGTGAACGTAATCATTGGGTGGAAGTGTTCCTGTTCGTGAATTTAATCACTTGATGTAAGTGTTCCTCTGTGTGGAGGTAAGCACTGTCTCTACGTATTCCGTGTGTGAAGGTAATCATTGTGTGGAAGTGTTCCTGTGAGTGAAGGTAATCTCTGTGTGGAAGTGTTCCTGTGGGTGACGGTAATCATTGGGTGAAAGAGTTCCCGTGTGTGAAGGTAATCATTGGGTGGAAGTATTCCTGTGTGTAAACGTAATTACTGAAGGGAAGTGTTCCTGTGTGTGATTGTAGTCACTGGATGGAAGTGTTCCGTGTGTTAAGGTAATCTCTGGTTGGAAGTGTTCTTGTGTGTGAAGGTAATCACTGAAGGGAAGTATTTCGTGTGTGAAGGTACTCACTGTGTGAAAGTTTTCCTGTGTGTGAAGGTAATCACTGGATGGAAGTGTTCCTGTGTGTGAAGGTAATCACTGCTTGGAACTGTTCCTGTGTGTGAAGGTAATCATTGGGTGGAAATATTCCTGTGTGTGAAGGTATTCACTAAATGGAAGTGTTCTTGTGTGTGAAGGCAGTCACTGGTGCAAGATTTCCTGTGTGTGAAGGAAATCATTGGGTGGAAGTGTTCCGTGTGTGAAGGTTATCACTGTGTGCAAGTGTTCCTGTGTGAAGGTAATCACTGAATGGATGTGTTTCTGTCTGAAGGTAATCACTTTATGGAAGTGTTCCTGTGTGTGAAGGTAATCTCTGGGAGGAAGTGGTCCTGTGTGTGAAGGTAATAAATGTGTGGAAGTGTTTCTGTCTGAAGGTAATCACTGGGTGGAAGTGTTTTTGTGTGTGACGGTATTCCCTAGATGGAAGTGTTTCTGTGTGACGGTAATCACTCGGTTGAAGTTTTGATGTGTGTAACGGTAATCACTGAATGGAATTGTTTCTGTGTGTGACGGTAATCATTGGGTGGAAGTGTTTTTGTGTTCGACGGTAGTCACTGGATGGAAGTGTTTCTGTGTTTGAAGGTAATCACTGAACGGAAGTGTTTCTGTGTGTGACGGTAATCACTGAATGGAAGTGTTCCTGTGTGAGGGTAATCACTGGATGGAAGCATACCGTGTGTGACTGTAATCACTGGGTGGAAGTGATCCTGCGGGTGACTGTAATCATTGGGTGGAAGAGTTCCCGTGTGTGACGGTAATCACTGGGTGGAAGTGTTCCTGTGTCTGAAGGTAATCACTGCTTGGAAGTGTTCCTGTGTGTAAAGGTAATCATTTAGTAGAAATGTTCCTGTGTGTGAAGGTTTATCACTAAATAGAAGTGTTCGTTTGTGTGAAGGCAATCACTGGGTGGAAGTTTTCCTGTGTGTGAAGGAAATCATTGGGTGGAAGTGTTCCTTGTGTGAAGGTTATCACTGTGTGCAAGTGTTCCTGTGTGTAAAGGTAATCACTGAATGGAAGTGTTTCTGTCTGAAGGTAATCACTTGATGGATGTGTTCCTGTGTGTGAAGGTAATCACTGGGTGGAAGTGGTCCTGTGTGAAGGTAATAAATTTGTGGAAGTTTTTCTGTCTGAAAGTAATCACTTGATGGAAGTGTTCCTGTGTGTGACAGTAATCACTGGGTGGAAGTGGTCCTGTGTGTGAAGGTAATAACTTTGTGGAAGAGTTTCTGTCTGAAGGTAATCACTGGATGGAAGTTTTGATGTGTGTAACGGTAATCACTGAATGGAAGTGGTTCTGTGTTCGACGGTAGTCACTGGATGGAAGTGTTTCTGTGTTTGAAGGTACTCACTGAATGGAAGTGTTTCTGTGTGTGACTGTAATCACTGGATAGAAGTATTCATAGAAGGTCATCACTAGGTGGAATTGTTCCTGTGGGTGACGGTAATCATTAGGTGGAAGAGTTCCCGTGTGTGAAGGTAAACATTCGGTTGAAGTGTTCCTGTGTGTGAAGGTAATTACTGAAGGGAAGTGTTCCTGTGTGTGAAGGTAATCACTGGGTGGAAGTGTTCCTGTGTGTGAAGGTAATCAGTGGATGGAGGTTTTCCTGTGTATGAAGAAAATCATTTAGTGGAAATGTTCCTGTGTGTGAAGGTAGTCACTGAATGAAAGTGTTCTTGTGTGTGAAGGCAATCACTGGTGGAAGTTTTCCTGTGTGTGAGGGAAATCATTGGGTGGAAGTGTTTTTTCTGTGAGAAGGTTATCACTGTGTGCAAGTATTCCTGTAAGTGAAGGTAATCACTGGGTGGAAGTGTTCCTGTTTGTGAAGGTAATCACTGGGTGGAAGTGGTCCTGTGTGTGAAGTTAATCACTGTGTGGAAGTGTTTCTGTCTGAAGGTAATCACTGAGTGGAACTGTTTCTGTGTTTGACGGTAATCACTGAATGGAAGTTTTGATGTGTGTAACGGTAATCACTGAATGGAAGTGTTTCTGTGAGATGGTAATCACTGAGTGGAAGTGTTTCTGTGTTCGACAGTAGTCACTGGATGGAAGTGTTTCTGTGTTTAAAGGTAATCACTGAATGGAAGTGTTTCTGTGTGTGAAGGTAATCACTGGATGGAAGTTTTCCTGTGTGTGAAGGTAATCACTGGATGGAAGTGTTCCTGTGTCTGAAGGTAATCACTGCTTGGAAGTGTTCCTGTGTGTAAAGGTTATCATTTAGTAGAAATGTTCCTGTGTGTGAAGGTTTATCACTAAATGGAAGTGTTCTTTTGTGTGAAGGCAATCACTGGGTGGAAGTTTTCCTGTGTGTGAAGGAAATCATTGGGTGGAAGTGTTCCGTGTGTGAAGGTTATCACTGTGTGCAAGTGTTCCTGTGTGTAAAGGTAATCGCTGAATGGAAGTGTTTCTGTCTGAAGGTAATCACTTTATGGAAGTGTTCCTGTGTGTGAAGGTAATCACTGGGTGGAAGTGGTCCTGTGTGTGAAGGTAATAAATTTGTGGAAGTGTTTCTGTCTGAAAGTAATCACTTGATGGAAGTGTTCCTGTGTGTGACAGTAATCACTGGGTGGAAGTGGTCCTGTATGTGAAGGTAATAACTTTGTGGAAGTGTTTCTGTCTGAAGGTAATCACTGGATGGAAGTTTTGATGTGTGTAACGGTAATCACTGAATGGAAGTGTTTCTGTGTGTGACGGTAATCACTGAATGGAAGTGTTTCTGTGTGTGACGGTAATCACTGAATGGAAGTGTTTCTGTGTTCGACGGTAGTCACTGGATGGAAGTGTTTCTGTGTTTGAAGGTAATCACTGGATGGAAGTGTTTCTGTGTGTGACTGTAATCACTGGATGGAAGTATTCCTGTGTTTGAAGGTAATCACTAGGTGGAATTGTTCCTGTGTGTGACTGTAATCATTGGGTGGAAGAGTTCCCGTGTGTGAAGGTAAACATTCGGTTGAAGTGTTCCTGTGTGTGAAGGTAATTACTGAAGGGAAGTGTTCCTGTGTGTGAAGGTAATCACTGGGTGGAAGTGTTCCTGTGTGTGAAGGTAATCAGTGGATGGAAGTTTTCCTGTGTATGAAGATAATCATTTAGCGGAAGTGTTCCTGTGTGTGAAGGTAATCACTGAATGAAAGTGTTCTTGTGTGTGAAGGCAATCACTGGTGGAAGTTTTCCTGTGTGTGAGGGAAATCATTGGGTTGAAGTGTTTTTTCTGTGTGTGAAGGTTATCACTGTGTGCAAGTATTCCTGTAAGTGAAGGTAATCACTGGGTGGAAGTGTTCCTGTTTGTGAAGGTAATCACTTGGTGGAAGTGGTCCTGTGTGTGAAGTTAATCACTGTGTGGAAGTGTTTCTGTCTGAAGGTAATCACTGGGTGGAACTGTTTCTGTGTTTGACGGTAATCACTGAATGGAAGTTTTGGTGTGTGTAACGGTAATCACTGAATGGAAGTGTTCCTGTGTGTGACGGTAATCACTGAATGGAAGTGTTTCTGTGTGTAACGGTAATCACTGAATGGAAGTGTTTCTGTGTGACTGTAATCACTGGGTGGAAGTGTTTCTGTGTTCGACAGTAGTCACTGGATGGAAGTGTTTCTGTGTTTGAAGGTAATCACTGGATGGAAGTGTTTCTGTGTGTGACGGTAATCACTGGATGGAAGTGTTCCTGTGTGTGACGGTAATCACTGGATGGAAGTGTTTCTGTGTGTGACGGTAATCACTGAATGGAATTGTTTCTGTGTGTAACGGTAATCACTCGATGGAAGTGTTCCTGTGTGTGACGGTAATCACCGGGTGGAACTGTTCCTGTGTGTGAAAATAACCACTGGGTTGAAGTGTTTCTGTGTGTGACGGTAATCACTGGGTGGAAGTGTTTCTGTGTTCGACGACAGTCACTGGATGGAAGTGTTTCTGTGTTTGAAGGTAATCACTGTGTGGAAGTGTTTCTGTCTGAAGGTAATCACTGGGTGGAACTGTTTCTGTGTTTGACGGTAATCACTGGATGGAAGTTTTGATGTGTGTAACGGTAATCACTGAATGGAAGTGTTCCTGTGTCTGACGGTAATCACTGGGTGGAAGTGTTTCTGTGTTCGACAGTAGTCACTGGATGGAAGTGTTTCTGTGTTTGAAGGTAATCACTGAATGGAAGTGTTTCTGTGTGTGACGGTAATCACTGAATGGAAGTGTTTCTGTGTGTAACGGTAATCACTGAATGGAAGTGTTTCTGTGTGACTGTAATCACTGGGTGGAAGTGTTTCTGTGTTCGACAGTAGTCACTGGATGGAAGTGTTTCTGTGTTTGAAGGTAATCACTGGATGGAAGTGTTCCTGTGTGTGACGGTAATCACTGGATTGAAGTGTTCCTGTGTGTGACGGTAATCACTGGATGGAAGTGTTTCTGTGTGTGACTGTAATCACTGGATGGAATTGTTTCTGTGTGTAACGGTAATCACTCGATGGAAGTGTTCCTGTGTGTGACGGTAATCACCGGGTGGAACTGTTCCTGTGTGTGAAAGTAATCACTGGGTGGAAATGTTTCTGTGTGTGACGGTAATCACTTGGTGGAAGTGTTTCTGTGTTCGACGATAGTCACTGGATGGAAGTGTTTCTGTGTTTGAAGGTAATCACTGAATGGAAGTGTTTGTGTGTGTGAAGGTAATCACTGGATGGAAGTTTTCCTGTGTGTGAAGGTAATCACTGGATGGAAGTGTTCCTGTGTCTGAAGGTAATCACTGCTTGGAAGTGTTCCTGTGTGTAAAGGTAATCATTTAGTAGAAATGTTCCTGTGTGTGAAGGTTTATCACTAAATGGAAGTGTTCTTTTGTGTGAAGGCAATCACTGGGTGGAAGTTTTCCTGTGTGTGAAGGAAATCATTGGGTGGAAGTGTTCCTTGTGTGAAGGTTATCACTGTGTGCAAGTGTTCCTGTTTGTAAAGGTAATCACTGAATGGAAGTGTTTCTGTCTGAAGGTAATCACTTTATGGAAGTGTTCCTGTGTGTGAAGGTAATCACTGGGTGGAAGTGGTCCTGTGTGAAGGTAATAAATTTGTGGAAGTGTTTCTGTCTGAAAGTAATCACTTGATGGAAGTGTTCCTGTGTGTGACAGTAATCACTGGTGGAAGTGGTCCTGTGTGTGAAGGTAATAACTTTGTGGAAGTGTTTCTGTCTGAAGGTAATCACTGGATGGAAGTTTTGATGTGTGTAACGGTAATCACTGAATGGAAGTGTTTCTGTGTGTGACGGTAATCACTGAATGGAAGTGTTTCTGTGTTCGACGGTAGTCACTGGATGAAAGTGTTTCTGTGTTTGAAGGTAATCACTGAATGGAAGTGTTTCTGTTTGTGACTGTAATCACTGGATGGAAGTATTCCTGTGTTTGAAGGTAATCACTAGGTGGAATTGTTCCTGTGGGTGACGGTAATCATTGGGTGGAAGGGTTCCCGTGTGTGAAGGTAAACATTCAGTTGAAGTGTTCCTGTGTGTGAAGGTAATTACTGAAGGGAACTGTTTCTGTGTGTGAAGGTAATCACTGGGTGGAAGTGTTCCTGTGTGTGACGGTAATCACTGAATGGAATTGTTTCTGTGTGTAACGGTAATCACTCGATGGAAGTGTTCCTGTGTGTGACGGTAATCACCGGGTGGAACTGTTCCTGTGTGTGAAAGTAACCACTGGGTTGAAGTGTTTCTGTGTGTGACGGTAATCACTGGGTGGAAGTGTTTCTGTGTTCGACGACAGTCACTGGATGGAAGTGTTTCTGTGTTTGAAGGTAATCACTGTGTGGAAGTGTTTCTGTCTGAAGGTAATCACTGGGTGGAACTGTTTCTGTGTTTGACGGTAATCACTGGATGGAAGTTTTGATGTGTGTAACGGTAATCACTGAATGGAAGTGTTCCTGTGTCTGACGGTAATCACTGGGTGGAAGTGTTTCTGTGTTCGACAGTAGTCACTGGATGGAAGTGTTTCTGTGTTTGAAGGTAATCACTGAATGGAAGTGTTTCTGTGTGTGACGGTAATCACTGAATGGAAGTGTTTCTGTGTGTAACGGTAATCACTGAATGGAAGTGTTTCTGTGTGACTGTAATCACTGGGTGGAAGTGTTTCTGTGTTCGACAGTAGTCACTGGATGGAAGTGTTTCTGTGTTTGAAGGTAATCACTGGATGGAAGTGTTCCTGTGTGTGACGGTAATCACTGGATTGAAGTGTTCCTGTGTGTGACGGTAATCACTGGATGGAAGTGTTTCTGTGTGTGACTGTAATCACTGGATGGAATTGTTTCTGTGTGTAACGGTAATCACTCGATGGAAGTGTTCCTGTGTGTGACGGTAATCACCGGGTGGAACTGTTCCTGTGTGTGAAAGTAATCACTGGGTGGAAGTGTTTCTGTGTGTGACGGTAATCACTTGGTGGAAGTGTTTCTGTGTTCGACGATAGTCACTGGATGGGAGTGTTTCTGTGTTTGAAGGTAATCACTTGATGGAAGTGTTCTTGTGTGTGACGGTAGTCACTGGATGAAAGCGTTTCTGTGTGTGAAGGTAATCACTGGATGGAAGTGTTCCTGTGTGTGACTGTAATCATTTGATAGAAGTGTTCCTGTGTGTGACAGTAATCACTGGGTGGAAGTGTTTCTGTGTGTGAAGGTAATCACAGAATGGAAGTGTTCCTGTGTGTGACGGTAATCACTCAATGGATGTGTTTCTGTGTGTGACGGTAATCACTCGATGGATGTGTTCCTGTTTATGACGGTAGTCACTGGATGGAAGTTTTCCTGTGTGTGAAGATAATCATTTAGTGGAAATGTTCCTATGTGTGAAGGTAATCACTGAATGGAAGTGTTCTTGTGTGTGAAGGCAATCACTGGTGGAAGTTTTCCTGTGTGTGATGGAAATCTTTGGGTGGAAGTGTTCCGTGTGTGAAGGTTATCACTGTGTGCAAGTATTCCTGTAAGTGAAGGTAATCACTGAATGGAAGTGTTTCTGTCTGAAGGTAATCACTGGATGGAAGTGTTCCTGTTTGTGAAGGTAATCACTGGGTGGAAGTGGTCCTGTGTGTGAAGTTAATCACTGTGTGGAAGTGTTTCTGTCTGAAGGTAATCACTGAGTGGAACTGTTTCTGTGTTTGACGGTAATCACTGAATGGAAGTTTTGATGTGTGTAACGGTAATCACTGAATGGAAGTGTTTCTGTGAGATGGTAATCACTGAGTGGAAGTGTTTCTGTGTTCGACAGTAGTCACTGGATGGAAGTGTTTCTGTGTTTGAAGGTAATCACTGAATGGAAGTGTTTGTGTGTGTGAAGGTAATCACTGGATGGAAGTTTTCCTGTGTGTGAAGGTAATCACTGGATGGAAGTGTTCCTGTGTCTGAAGGTAATCACTGCTTGGGAGTGTTCCTGTGTGTAAAGGTAATCATTTAGTAGAAATGTTCCTGTGTGTGAAGGTTTATCACTAAATGGAAGTGTTCTTTTGTGTGAAGGCAATCACTGGGTGGAAGTTTTCCTGTGTGTGAAGGAAATCATTGGGTGGAAGTGTTCCTTGTGTGAAGGTTATCACTGTGTGCAAGTGTTCCTGTTTGTAAAGGTAATCACTGAATGGAAGTGTTTCTGTCTGAAGGTAATCACTTTATGGAAGTGTTCCTGTGTGTGAAGGTAATCACTGGGTGGAAGTGGTCCTGTGTGAAGGTAATAAATTTGTGGAAGTGTTTCTGTCTGAAAGTAATCACTTGATGGAAGTGTTCCTGTGTGTGACAGTAATCACTGGGTGGAAGTGGTCCTGTGTGAAGGTAATACATTTGTGGAAGTGTTTCTGTCTGAAAGTAATCACTTGATGGAAGTGTTCCTGTGTGTGACAGTAATCACTGGGTGGAAGTGGTCCTGTGTGTGAAGGTAATAACTTTGTGGAAGTGTTTCTGTCTGAAGGTAATCACTGGATGGAAGTTTTGATGTGTGTAACGGTAATCACTGAATGGAAGTGTTTCTGTGTGTGACGGTAATCACTGGATGGAAGTGTTTCTGTGTTTGAAGGTAATCACTGAATGGAAGTGTTTCTGTGTGTGACTGTAATCACTGGATGGAAGTATTCCTGTGTTTGAAGGTAATCACTAGGTGGAATTGTTCCTGTGGGTGACGGTAATCATTGGGTGGAAGGGTTCCCGTGTGTGAAGGTAAACATTCAGTTGAAGTGTTCCTGTGTGTGAAGGTAATTACTGAAGGGAAGTGTTCCTGTGTGTGAAGGTAATCACTGGGTGGAAGTGTTCCTGTGTGTGAAGGTAATCAGTGGATGGAAGTTTTCCTGTGTATGAAGGTAATCATTTAGTGGAAATGTTCCTGTGTGTGAAGGTAATCACTGAATGAAAGTGTTCTTGTGTGTGAATGCAATCACTGGTGGAAGTTTTCCTGTGTGTGAGGGAAATCATTAGGTTGAAGTGTTTTCTCTGTGTGTGAAGGTTATCACTGTGTGCAAGTATTCCTGTAAGTGAAGGTAATCACTGGGTGGAAGTGTTCCTGTTTGTGAAGGTAATCACTGGGTGGAAGTGGTCCTGTGTGTGAAGTTAATCACTGTGTGGAAGTGTTTCTGTGTGAAGGTAATCACTGGGTGGAACTGTTTCTCTGTTTGACGGTAATCACTGGATGGAAGTTTTGATGTGTGTAACGGTAATCACTGAATGGAAGTGTTCCTGTGTGTGACGGTAATCACTGGGTGGAAGTGTTTCTGTGTTCGACAGTAGTCACTGGATGGAAGTGTTTCTGTGTTTGAAGGTAATCACTGAATGGAAGTGTTTCTGTGTGTGACGGTAATCACTGAATGGAAGTGTTTCTGTGTGTAACGGTAATCACTGAATGGAAGTGTTTCTGTGTGTGACTGTAATCACTGGATGGAAGTATTCCTGTGTTTGAAGGTAATCACTAGGTGGAATTGTTCCTGTGGGTGACGGTAATCATTGGGTGGAAGAGTTCCCGTGTGTGAAGGTAAACATTCAGTTGAAGTGTTCCTGTGTGTGAAGGTAATTACTGAAGGGAAGTGTTCCTGTGTGTGACGGTAATCACCGGGTGGAAGTGTTCCTGTGTGTGAAGGTAATCAGTGGATGGAAGTTTTCCTGTGTATGAAGGTAATCATTTAGTGGAAATGTTCCTGTGTGTGAAGGTAATCACTGAATGAAAGTGTTCTTGTGTGTGAAGGCAATCACTGGTGGAAGTTTTCCTGTGTGTGAGGGAAATCATTGGGTTGAAGTGTTTTTTCTGTGTGTGAAGGTTATCACTGTGTGCAAGTATTCCTGTAAGTGAAGGTAATCACTGGGTGGAAGTGTTCCTGTTTGTGAAGGTAATCACTTGGTGGAAGTGGTCCTGTGTGTGAAGTTAGTCACTGTGTGGAAGTGTTTCTGTCTGAAGATAATCACTGAATGGAACTGTTTCTGTGTTTGACGGTAATCACTGGATGGAAGTTTTGATGTGTGTAACGGTAATCACTGAATGGAAGTGTTCCTGTGTGTGACGGTAATCACTGGGTGGAAGTGTTTCTGTGTTCGACAGTAGTCACTGGATGGAAGTGTTTCTGTGTTTGAAGGTAATCACTGAATGGAAGTGTTTCTGTGTGTGACGGTAATCACAGAATGGAAGTGTTTCTGTGTGTAACGGTAATCACTGAATGGAAGTGTTTCTGTGTGACTGTAATCACTGGGTGGAAGTGTTTCTGTGTTCGACAGTAGTCACTGGATGGAAGTGTTTCTGTGTTTGAAGGTAATCACTGAATGGAAGTGTTTCTGTGTGTGACGGTAATCACTGGATGGAAGTGTTCCTGTGTGTGACGGTAATCACTGAATGGAAGTGTTTCTGTGTGTGACGGTAATCACTGAATGGAATTGTTTCTGTGTGTAACGGTAATCACTGGATGGAAGTGTTCCTGTGTGTGACGGTAATCACTGGGTGGAAGTGTTCCTGTGTGTGAAAGTAATCACTGGGTTGAAGTGTTTCTGTGTGTGACGGTAATCACTGGGTGGAAGTGTTTCTGTGTTCGACGATAGTCACTGGATGGAAGTGTTTCTGTGTTTGAAGGTAATCACTGGATGGAAGTGTTCTTGTGTGTGACGGTAGTCACTGGATGAAAGTGTTTCTGTGTGTGAAGGTAATCACTGGATGGAAGTGTTCCTGTGTGTGACTGTAATCATTTGATGGAAGTGTTCCTGTGTGTGACAGTAATCACTGGGTGGAAGTGTTTCTGTGTGTGAAGGTAATCACAGAATGGAAGTGTTCCTGTGTGTAACGGTAATCACTGGATGGAAGTGTTTCTGTGTGTGACGGTAATCACTGGATGGATGTGTTCCTGTTTATGACGGTAGTCACTGGATGGAAGTGTTCCTGTGTGTGAAGATAATCATTTAGTGGAAATTTTCCTATGTATGAAGTTCATCACTGAATTGAAGTGTTCTTGTGTGTGAAGGCAATCACTGGTGGAAGTTTTCCTGTGTGTGATGGAAATATTTGGGTGGAAGTGTTCCTGTTTGTGAAGGTAATCACTGGGTGGAAGTGGTCCTTTGTGTGAAGTTAATCACTGTGTGGAAGTGTTTCTGTCTGAAGGTAATCACTGAGTGGAACTGTTTCTGTGTTTGACGGTAATCACTGAATGGAAGTTTTGATGTGTGTAACGGTAATCACTGAATGGAAGTGTTTCTGTGAGATGGTAATCACTGAGTGGAAGTGTTTCTGTGTTCGACAGTAGTCACTGGATGGAAGTGTTTCTGTGTGTGACGGTAATCACTGAATGGAAGTGTTCCTGTGTGTGACGGTAATCACTGGATGGAAGTGTTTCTGTGTGTAACGGTAATCACTGAATGAAATTGTTTCTGTGTGTAACGGTAATCACTCGATGGAAGTGTTCCTGTGTGTGACGGTAATCCCTGGGTGGAAGTGTTCCTGTGTGTGAAGGTAATCAGTGGGTGGAAGTGTTTCTGTGTGTGACGGTAATCACTGGGTGGAAGTGTTTCTGTGTTCGACGATAGTCTCTGGATGGAAGTGTTTCTGTGTTTGAAGGTAATCACTGGATGGAAGTGTTCCTGTGTGTGACGGTAGTCACTGGATGAAAGTGTTTCTGTGTGTGACTGTAATCACTGGATGGAAGTGTTCCTGTGTGTGACTGTAATCATTTGATGGAAGTGTTTCTGTGTGTGACGGTAATCACTGGATGAATGTGTTCCTGTTTATGACGGTAGTCACTGGATGGAAGTGTTCTTGTGTGTTTAGGTAATCACTTAATAGAAGTGTTCATGAAGAAAACGGTGAGTGGAAGGTAATTTAATAGTTGATGCAGTGATAGGTACCGGCATTCATTATACTGTCTTTTACAAATACACACTGCAGGTTCAGGTATTAGAATTACCCTGAATGTGATGTAGAATATAATTGCACGTTTGGACACATTTTGAGTTTTATCAAATATGACTCTTTAAATAATATATAAACGGAAACATGTAAATTTGAATGACATAAAATTGCATAAAATAAAAATTATTTCAAAACTTAGAAAATAATTATGTATGAAATTTGATGTGCACAGTGAACTTACCCATTTTTGCTTTTTTTAAAAAACCCGAAGTTCCCACACCTGATATTGAAAATTAAAGAATGGTTCATTACTCTCTAGCCTCTGAATGTCACGGAAGCACGTTATTTCGACATAAACTACGTGTACGTCATGGCGCGGCTTACAGAAAATCAATATCTCCAGGCCGTGGGTATGCTGGAGACTGGAATTGCCCAAAATAAATGGCCAGACATTTTGGTGTCATAGAAACAGGGTCGCATCTCTTTGGAGACGTTTTCAACACAATGGGAACACCAGATACAGTACAACCAGGAATTATTGAGAATTAAAGATTGTAATTTTGTTATTTTTTTCACTCATTGCTCACGTATTAAATGTGAATATTAGCAGAACATAACTCCAGATTCAAAGACAGGTGAACAGTTAGTATTTTGTCAAGTCACCATGGGTAGCAATGCAGGCTTCAATGCGGCGGGGCATACTACTGATCAAAGAAGTTAGAAAGTCGTGGTCCATGCTGCCCCAATATCGGACCACCTCTTCTTTCATTTCAGCAATATTTGTCAGATTTTTCTTATTGACACTTTCCTTCATAAGTCCCCAAACATTTTCTATTGGATTTAGGTCAGGGCTATAGCTTGGCCAATCTAAATATGTCATATTTTGGGTCCGAAACCAGGCCTGTGAATGCTTTGAACAATGTTTCGGGTCGTTTTCCTGCTGGAAAATCCAAACATTTCCATAGAACACGTGAGCAGATGGAAGTAAATGTCCCTCCAGAATATCTGTGTACCGCTCACTGTTCATATTCCCTTCAAGTACACAGAGGGGCGTTGCCCCTAACACAGATCTAGATATGCCACCCCACACGTTAAATTTCGGACTGTACTTTGGGCGCTGATACAAAGGTTTTTCAGTTTGTTTGGTCCAGAATTTCAGTGTATTAGGAAACAGCCACACAGAACTTTCATTTGAGAAAATCACATTGTCCCAGTTAAAATTTCTATGCTGTAAGCACCAGTTCAACCTTCGCTCCTTTTGTACAGGTTTCATGATCGGTGATGGAATTCCTCGACTTTCCTGCCAACCCATTGCATGCAGCTCAGTTCTAATTGTCTCCTTACAGACAGCCACAGTTCATCTATCAATCATATCCAGTCTTAAGTTTTCTAAACTCCTTCGTTTGTTTTTAGAAACAAGAATACCAAGCCGCCTCCTGTCACCGACAGTCAATTTTCTGCGCCTACCTGCGCCTCCCTGGTGCTCAATGCCATATCCATTTGCAATATTTTTCAAAACACGATAAACAGTGGACAAAGGGATGCCTGTTCTACTTGAAATCACTTTAGCTGATCTGATGTCCTTGTTATAATACTCTAAAATCAACTTCCTCTTCTCGAAATCATCCATACTGAGGATCACTGAAAATGTCGTCTGCTAGCAAGTAAACAAAGGGGGATAACCCTTCACAAAACTAATGAAAAGGGATTAACGGAGTTGTCTCTCTTGAATGAAACCAAACACTGGATAGCTGGTCAAGGCTGTTTATACTAGAAATCAAATTAAACATATTCCTAAAATTCTCAGTAATTTCTGGTCATACTATAGTTACCTCGGACCGGCCGTCAACGCGTGAGGTCAGCAAGACAACCACATTCGGGTGACCCATCGAGATTGACTGCTCTGACCATTCCTGACTTACGTCCAATCAGTTCCAGGACTCTTCGGAACCGACTGAGGGAGCACAACATCCGGCCCCGATGGTTTTCAATACGTCCAATATTTTGCTCCAACGTCATCGACAGGCACGTCTTGCCTTGTTCAGACAACATCTACAGTACAGTAGACAAGATCGGAATGGTGCTTTGTTCACTCACATTCCGGTACTCCCCTGGCCAGCTATTTCTCCGGACCTGTCCCCTGTCGAGCACGCTTGGGGTCACATGGAGCAACGTTTACGTCAAGCCCAGAATCAGCCATTGACCTTTGCTGAAATGGGATAAGCGTTGGTTCAGACATGGAACAACATTTCCTGAGCTTTCGTCAATTACTTCGTGTCGTCTGTGCGTCGTCGTTATCAATGGTGTACACACACGATACTGGACTTGTGAATTGACTTTTGACACCACATCTCTTCAAGACCAGTGATTAAGGACAATACCACAAGTCATGTTTTCTTTTTGCATTAAAAATGGCACAACAGCAAATAACGCACATTCTCTTTATTCCAGTGGTATATTATATCATATTGTATTGCAGAAACACACTTCAAATAATGTTATACATTGTGTTATATTATATTGTATTTTGTTTGCACAAACTTCAATAGGTAATGTATACTGTATTTAGATACAATGCCCCCGGTGTTTGCCAACTGTGACGGTGACAGGAACATTACCATCTACAAGATGCAGGTACCAAACATCACCATCCCCTCCGTTCAAGACAACTCTGGCTTTCTTAGCATGAAAGGTTTTATCCTTCCGCGTGGCTTCAATCCAGCGGACCCAGTGTTGAGGAACACAGAAGTAACTTATGAAGCCACGGATGGTGCTGGTCGAAGTTCCCAGTGCAAGTTCCATATCAATGTCAGAGGTAGGTGACAAGCTGTACGTTTTCAGGTGTTTAATTATAGACACAATCTCCTCAGTACAGTGTGTACTGTTACAGACACAATCTCCGCAGTGCAGTGTGTCCTCTTATAGACACAATCTCCCCAGTACAGCGTGTACTGTTACAGACACAATCTCCTCAGTATAGTGTGTACTGTTACAGACACAATCTCCTCAGTACAGTGTGTACTGTTACAGACACAATCTCCTCAGTACAGTGTGTACTGTTACAGACACAATCTCCTCAGTACAGTGTGTACTGTTACAGACTCAATCTCCTCAGTACAGTGTGTCTCCATGCACAATCTCCTCAGTACAGTGTGTGCTGTTACAGATACAAACTCCGCAGTACAGTGTATTTGTTCAGTTATCATACTCTCACACACACATACTCGTCCTCACACACACACTGTTTTTAAAATCGAAAGGTATGACAACGCACATACATTCACGTGAAAACAATGAACTTTCGCGGACACATGTTCACATATACAGCATCACTCACAGATAAATACACAGTTACTCACACACGCACACGCACACGCACGCGCACGCACTCACAGCGAACACCAGCTACTAAATGTGTTTTCGCATAGTATTACGCTGATATGTACAAAAACAGTAGATATTAGTGTTATCTTATCAACTTATAGTTTAGCAATAAAAATTTAAAAACTCCGAAATAAAAAAAAACAAAAAAACTAAAAGTGTAGGGTTCTTCTGTTTGTTTATGAAAATGTCCTATGACTTATCAGAAATGAGCTCCATCACCCTGGACTGTCCTCATATAACATACAATGTGACATCAACGACACCCACCACATACAACATCGCCGACCAGATCACCCACAGCAGCGGAGCACTGACCTCTTCCCCCACAACCATCGTCAATTTGACCAATGTGGGCACGTTCAATGACTACAGAGTCACGCTGCGCAACGACCAGGGATTTGAAAAGACTTGCACCTTCCAAGTTCTGATCAAAGGTAAACTCCCTTCTTTCTAACTTTTGTGCTTTACCCCGACAACACGATGATAACAGTTAAACTATTTATGTGCGATGAGGGGGTTGTTGAAAGGGAATATTCAGATTATTCCGGTTCGTAATGCAGTCTTGCAGATGGGTACTCTGTCACTCTGATTCTCTATGCACAGGTCTAGATATAGATCAGACAGTTTCCCTTATGTTGGTTTAGACAGTAAATCTGGGGATGGCCACTTAACCCTTATTGTTATGGAATAATTCCTGTCACAGGCACTTTGAGTTTAAACCTAAGAATTCCAAAGACTATCTCTTTGATTATGGCCCTGAACATGTTCATTATAGCAGAAACAATATACATACAGTTATACACATCAAATCTTGAAATACTATTCTTATTGAATTAACCTTTTCTTGAATGTTCGAGTGTTTTTATACGAACACAAATAATAGTCTGCTGAGGACATTATATTACATAGTCTCGGCACTTATGTTGATGCTTTTGGACAAACATGAAAAACACATTTACTGCTCGCTCATGTTGTTTAAGCTGGAAAGTGTTTCCACGAGCTGACCAACAGTCTACAGAACGCTGACGTTAATCGCTCCAGCAACAACGACAACAGCATCCTCTCCTCTGTCGTCACCTGCAAAAATGGTTATGCCCTTGCCGACGGCTCCACAAGTCGTACATACAACTGTTCGGGAGAGAATTTCTGGTCACCATCTTTACCTCTCGAGGACTGTTTACGTAGGTGGACGGTTGCCAATGTAATCTTTATGGTACATGTAGTACCACTTGCAGGTTGCTGGTTGACACTGACAAGGCGTTATAACGCATATAACTGGTATGACTTTCCCAAGTCTCTCCCAATCTCCCCTACTGTCAGCACCTCTCTCTCTTTCTCTTACACTGTCTCTCACTCTTCTTTAGATAGATAGATAGATAGATAGATAGATAAAGGGTTTTTATAAGGAGAAATATCTGGACTCATTTTAAACTCTTCAAAGAAAGTTGGGGAACTTAATTTTTAATTTAGGATTGTAAAAATGTGGATATGATTATAATGAATGTTTTGAGAGTGCATCACCACTTGCACTTCTTTATGGGCATCCTTGTTTGTACAGTAATCACTCTTGAAAGAGAAATGGTCTGTCTTTGAAAAGTTTGTTAGCGCTTATACTTCCTATCTAAAATAAGAATATTAGTCTCCGCTACTTTTTTTTAAGAGTATATATTAATATACGTTGTGTACATGTACTCTGTGAAGCCTGCCACATCCTGTGTACATGTACATATTTCAACTGTTTGTACACATTGGTACCACAGCCTCCTCCATCACCGAGTACACGTACAAGGTCAGCCTACACCTGAAGTCCAGGGACCTGGTGAACGCGGCCAGTGCATGCCGCAGTGACTTAGCAAAACTTTACAACGATGTGATATCCCCCAATGCATCCGGCATCAACAATCTGTGTCCGATTCAGGGACAGCTGAACGCCAGATACCGCTTCAGTGTCGCCGAGGCCATCTTTGTTGGTGTTCCCGCTCTCTTTGATGTATGTACACGTGTCTGTAGCTTTGTTCTGTACACAAGTATTGAGTATTGCCAGAGTATTTCCAGACAATTCCATAAACGTGGCGAAACGAATTCATCTATTTCATTTTGTCATGAATAACCGGTACCTCTTTTAACTTAGCTCTCAGTTTTGAAACTTTGTATCAATATTCATATTTGCACTGGTATTGTCGAACCCTATGTTCCTTTCAGCATAAGGTGGAACTTACGCTTAAACTGGAAAATTACGATGGACAGAACACGGGTCCTGAACTTTGCGCCGGCAATATCAACCTACAGAAGACAGTGTTGTTTGGGCTGGAACCCGGAGACTGTGCCTTCACTGTGCAGGACAGTTCCACAGGTGTTAATCTCACACGGTCCGGACAATCCTGCAGTGTCGGGTACCAGCTGAGAGACGTCGGAGGAAGCAAGAAGTGTCGTAAGTTGTCTGCTTGAGTGGGTTTAAGTGTGTTGTCAGCTTGCTCTCTCAAGAAGTGTCGTAAGTTGTCTGCTTGAGTGGGTTGAAGTGTGTTGTCAGCTTGCTCTGTTAAGAAGTGTCGTAAGTTGTGTGCATGAGTGGGTTTAAGTGTGTTGTCAGCTTGCTCTCTCAAGAAGTGTCGTAAGTTGTCTGTTTGAGTGGGTTTAAGTGTGTTGTCAGCTTGCTCTGTCAAGAAGTGTCGTAAGTTGTCTGCTTGAGTGGTTGTAAGTGTGTTGTCAGCTTGCTCTGTCAAGAAGTGTCGTAAGTTGTCTGCTTCATTGGGTTTAAGTGTTTTGTCAGCTTGCTCTGTCAAGAAGTGTCGTAAGTTGTCTGCTTGAGTGGGTTGAAGTGTGTTGTCAGCTTGCTCTGTCAGGAAGTGTCGTAAGTTGTCTGCTTGAGTGGGTTTAAGTGTGTTGTCAGCTTGCTCTGTCAAGAAGTGTCGTAAGTTGTCTGCTTGAGTGGTTGTAAGTGTGGTGTCAGCTTGCTCTGTCTGCCTTCTGTTGATGTTCTTCCAGCAGTTGTGCCGTGAAGGAAACGTGGGTAGACGTTCAAGTATAAATCATAGTTACAATGTACCAACGGCAAACCACACAAATACTCTATCCTGGTGTATCTAAAGATTGATTGTTACGTAACTACGGAGACCTTAATACTATGTGAAAAGTGTTGCTTGACGCCGCCAGTTGATACAGCTGTATATAGCGTAAATAACATGTGATGTTTGGTATAACACTTCCTCTGTAAAGTACAGGTTGCAGTACCTTTTGAGGTTTGAGTCTCGTCCTGGACTCGAAACAACACTTTCAGACTGAGGTCTAATCCCCAGCATACAAAGTCAGTGATCTAACCACCTAAATGACAGTCTGACAATTGAAAACAAGAGCCGTGTAAACTTACATTGTCAAAATTCTACACGTGATATAGACTACTAGTTGAATATAATGTCCAGATGAAATGTCTCAAGTAAGTCAAGCATGGAGAGACACGTGAAGAATATATCAAGCGTTGGGTTATCTAGGTAGACATGTCATCACTGCCTATGTGTTGTGGTGATCTGTCGCATCTCCGTCAGATACCGTGAGTGAATGTATCCTATAGCCACCATGGAGTACGTTCATTGATGTAAACGCCATGTTCGTATGTCGCCGTACTTTACATGTATATCTATGTTCACACAGGGTGACACATGTCTACGTGTCACGATGGGCCAACAAACAGCATGAAACCAAAATTCAATGAAACCACCTGTCATTATCAGAGTATCTGAAAAAACGGAACACGTCAGAAAACGAGATAAATTCTTTACCCAAAAGGATCCAACTGTTAGCATCGCGGGTGACGCAGTGGTGCAACCACGAGGGTCACATCAGCTCGAGGTAGTGTCTGGATGGTTGCCAAGGGACGATTGTTCCACTCTCCAGAAAGAGCATTGCTGAGTTCTTGCCAGCAGCTCGTTTCACGTGCGTTGGATCGAGTGATCAAGCATGGGTCCACTGTGTGGACTATGGTCATCACTTCTAAGTAGACATCAATAACCGTGACAAGATTTGGTCGTGTGTTATCGTCAGTTAGGATGTCGTCCAGTCCGATTGCACTTGCACACGGTGACACGCACAGAATGTCATCCCTGTAACATAATCCTACTGATCCCACCCTAAACCATCATCCCTGCTGTCTTTCAACAGATATCTCTGTATGTTTCACTACCGCGCTGCTGTCTTTCAACAGATATCTCTGTATGTTTCAGTACCGTGTCCCCACGGATACTCGTCGTCCCCCAGTGGAGATTGTGTTGAGTGCCCTGACGGTCAGTATCAGGACCAGCCCGGACAACCCTCCTGTAAGAGCTGTGGCAGCGACATGTACTCACTGACCCCACGGACCAGCAGAGCAAGATGTGTCAGTGAGTGCGATGTTCACCTGCTTGTATTTGAAAGAATACACAACTATTGAAACTACCTACGGTGATGGTGCTTCAGGTGTGAATGTGTTGTGTTAACACTGTGGACTGTATTGTTTCAGATAAGTGTCGTCCTGGGTTCTATTCTACAACAGGGCAGCAGCCATGTGTTGAGTGCCAAGAAGATACGTACTGGGTGAACGCCACTCATTGCCTACCATGTCCAGATGGAGGCTCCACCTTGTATGTAGAGGGCACCACCAGCATATCCGCGTGCAGAGGTAAGGTGTATTATTCTTATAGATACAGAGACGATGTGGTTGTGTCAGATGTAGAGACTGTGTGGTTGTGTCAGATGTAGGGATTGTGTGGTTGTGTCAGATGTAGAGACTGCGTGGTTGTGTCAGATGAAGGGACTGTGTGGTTGTGTCAGATGTAGGGACTGTGTGGTTGTGTCAGAAGTGAGGCTGTGTGGTTGTGTCCGATGTAGAGGCTGTGTGGTTGTGTCCGATGTAGGGACTGTGTGGTTGTGTCCGATGTAGAGACTGTGTGGATGTATGCGATGTAGAGAATTTAATAATAATAATAATAGTGGGTATTTATAACTGCGCCTGTATCCGTGCATTTAATGCTCGCTCAGGGCACTACAAAAAAGGTAAAATGTACAATGTATACATGGCACTTCAAATAGAATGGAACCCTATGGAGAAGTAATTAGTTTTTAGGAGGGACTTGAAAGAGTTAAGTGATTCGGCAAATTTGACGATCATGCGCTCCCCGTTATAAAGCAGGGCACTATAAAGATGTGTTGGGTTATCTTATTCTAGCGTTAAGTCGGGCTGGGAGGAAATTAGCGTAGGAAACGAAACATGATTTATGCTGTAATTATGGGGTAATGTTATTATTTTTTATTATTATAGGATATTTATGTAGCGTATTTTAAATCTCAACTCCCCGGGGATCATACAACTCTTGCAACAACTAGGCACTCCGAGTTATTGCAGCTTTCACATCCTAGCGAGGTACCCATTCACAGCTGGGTGGAATTGGACACATAGTCACAGTACTTTGTCCACGTTTACTTCACGTTGCTGTACCCGCAACTAGGTGTTTGCACGTATTCATGTGGCCACCATCTGGTCATTTACCAACGGGTTCGTGGGTTCTTTTAAGTGCACAGCAGGGTTGTGTACTGTACACTAGGGGGGTAATGTTCGGTTAAGAAGGCTTGGTTTGGGTGGTGTTATAAGAGATGTTTAAGGAATTGATGTATCCGAAAGACTGAATGTGTGCCAGTAAAGGAATTGTGGGTGGTATTTGCAAGTTGTGGAGTTTTTGTTTCTATTTATCTACGTATTTCTCTGAAATAAACTATTACTGTTGCTCAGTTTGTCTATGTTATTTCCCAATAAGCGTTATGCCCGATTGAAAGACTGGTCACTGAGTTTTGAGTTGCGAACAAGTCAACACAAACACACTTTGTAAAATAAAAGTATACAACGCAAAGTCCACGAAAGGTTGATTTAACATCTTGTACCTACGTCACACGTTAGTTTAACTCAGCTGGCCCTGGGAGTCTGTAGCTGCTGAGAACCACGCCTGTTATATTGTGTTACATACATACAGGGTGTGAAACACAGGCATAACCCACACAATCCTCACCCAACCCAATTATCTGACATGAATGAACGTGAGATTGTTTTGCCGGTGTGACAAACATACCACGAAACGATATCTGCTCTTTGCATTTTGTATCATCATCCCTTGTGCTACTCTATGGTGTTATTCGTCTGTTCCAGCACCGTGTCCCAGTGGTCAGTACTCCGTGACTGGCTACGCTCCCTGTACACCGTGTCCTCGCCATTTTTACCAAGACTCCAGAGCACAGACACAGTGTAAGGAGTGCGACACAGACCAGATCACAGAACAGACAGGCTCAAAGACACTTAGTGACTGTAAACCCGGAAGTAAGTCAACTCTTTCCTTCAAAGAAATTTTGATAGAGAATGTGACACAAACTAATACTAAACTATATATATAGACTAGTATGCTGAATACAAATGTGATTCTTTCTTCATCTACTGAGAAGGTAAGAAATGGCAACATCGTATTACGATTATTTGAATAACGGATATATACTGTATTACTTTTTCGAAATATTTCGTTCCTTTAATAAAGTTAATTGTTCGACAACTTTTCCTCCAGTCACCCATCCAGCAAAAACAAAAAGCTTAAAGTGTAGGGTTCTTCTGTTTGCTTATGAAAATGTGCTATGATTTATCAGAAATGAGCTTCATGACCCTGGACTGTCCTCATATAACATACAATGTGACATCAACGACACCCACCACTTACAACATCGCCGACCAGATCACCCACAGCAGCGGAGCACTGACCTCTTCCCCAACAACCATCGTCAATTTGTCTAATGTGGGCACGTTCAATGACTACAGAGTCACGCTGCGCAACGACCAGGGATTTGAAAAGACTTGTGCCTTCTAAGTTCTGATCAAGGTAAACTCCCATCTTTCTAACCTTTGTGCTTATGTTCGTTTATGGCCACTTAACCCTTATTGTTATGGAATAATTCCTGTCACAAGCAGTTTGAGTTTAAACCTAAGAATTCTCTTTGATTATGGCCCTGAACATGTTCATTATAGCAGGGAAACAATATACATACAGTTATACACATCAAATCTTGAAATACTATTCTTATTGAATTCACCTTTTGTTGAATTTTCGAGTGTTTTATACGAACACAAATACGTCCAATTTTGCTCAACACTTATGTTGATGCTTTAGACAAATGCAACTAAACACATTTACTGCTCGCTCATGTTGTTTAAGCTGGAAAATGTTTCCACGAGCTGACCAACAGTCTACAGAAAGCTGACGTTAATCGCTCCAGCAACAACGGCTACAGCATCCTCTCCTCTGTCGTCACCTGCAAAAATGGTTATGCCCTTGCCGACGGCTCCACAAGTCGTACATACAACTGTTCGGGAGAGAATCTCTGGTCACCATCTTTACCTCTCGAGGACTGTTTACGTAGGTGGACGGTTGCCAATGTAATCTTTATGGTACATGTAGTACCACTTGCAGGTTGCTGGTTGACACTGACAAGGCGTTATAACGCATATAACTGGTATGACTTTCCCAAGTCTCTCCTAATCACCCCAACTGTCAGCACCTCTCTCTCTTTCTCATACACTGTCTCTCACTCTTCTTTACCCCGTCTTTCTCTATCTGTTCTTACACACACACATAAACAATAGATAGATTGTTTAGTCTCCGCTACTTTTTTTTAATAGTATATATTAATATACGTTATGTACTTGTACTCCGTGAAGCCTACCACATCCTGTGTACATGTACATATGTATATTTCAACTGTTTGTACACTTTGGTACCACAGCCTCCTCCCCCATCACCGAGTACACGTACAAGGTCAGCCTAGATCTGAAGTCCAGGGACCTGGTGAACGCGGACAGTGCATGCCGCAGCGACTTAACAAACCTTTACAACGATGTGATATCCCCCACAACATCCGGCATCAACAATCTGTGTCCGATTCAGGGACAGCTGAACGCCAGATACCGCTTCAGTGTCGCCGAGGCCATCTTTGTTGGTGTTCCCGCTCTCTTTGATGTATGTACACATGTCTGCAGCTTTGTTCTGTACACAGGTATCGAGTATTGCCAGAGTATTTCCAGACAATTCCATAAACGTGGAGAAACGAATTCATCTATTTCATTTTGTCATGAATAACCGATACCTCTTTTTACTTAGCTCTCTGTTTTGAAACTTTGCATTAATATTCATATTTGCACTGGTATTGTCGAACCCTATGTTCCTTTCAGCATAAGGTGGAACTGACGCTTAAAGTGGAAAATTACGATGGACAGAACACCGGTCTTGAACTTTGCGCCGGCAATATCAACCTACAGAAGACAGTGTTGTTTGGGCTGGTAGCCGGAGAATGTAGCTTCACTGTGCAGGACAGTTCCCCAGGCGTTAATCTCACACGGTTCGGACAACCCTGTAGTGTCGGGTACCAGCTGAGAGACGTCGGAGGAAGCAAGAAGTGTCGTAAGTTGTCTGCTTGAGTGGGTTTTAAGTGTGTTGTCAGCTTGCTTTGTCAAGAAGTATCGTAGGTTGCCTGCTTGATTGGGTTTAAGTGTGTTGTCAGCTTGCTCTGTCAAGAAGTGTCGTAAGTTGTCTGCTAAAGTGGGTTTAAGTGTGTTGTCAGCTTGCTCTGTCAAGAAGTGTCGTAAGTTGTCTGCTTGAGTGGTTGTAAGTGTGTTGTCAGCTTGCTCTGTCAAGAAGAGCCGTAAGTTGTCTACTTGAGTGGGTTTAAGTGTGTTGTCAGCTTGCTCTGTCAAGAAGTGTCGTAGGTTGTCTGCTTGATTGGGTATAAGTGTGTTGTCAGCTTGCTCTGTCAAGAAGTGTCGTAAGTTGTCTGCTTGATTGGGTTTAAGTGTGTTGTCCACTTGATCTGTCAAGAAGTGTCGTAAGTTGTCTGCTTGAGTGGGTTTAAGTGTGTTGTCTGGTCGAGCTTGCTCTGTCAAAGAAGTGTCGTAGGTTGCCTGCTTGAGTGGGTTTAAGTGTGTTGTGAGCTTGCTCTGTCAAGAAGTGTCGTAAGTTGTCTGCTTGATTGGGTTTAAGTGTGTTGTCAGCTTGCTCTGTCAAGAAGTGTCGTAAGTTGTCTGCTTGAGTGGGTTTAAGTGTGTTGTCAGCTTGCTCTGTCTGCCTTCTGTTGATGTTCTTCCAGCAGTTGTGCCGTTAAGGAAACGTGGGTAGACTTTCAAGTATAAATCATAGTTACAATATACCAACAGCAAACCACACCAATATTCTATCCTGGTGTATCTAAAGATCGATTGTTACGCAACTACGGAGACCTTAACACTGTGTGAAATGTGTTGCTTGACGCGGACAGTTGATACAGCTGTATATAGTGTAAATAGCATGTGATGTTTGGTGTTACACTTCCTCGGTACAGAGTGTAGTACCTTTTGAGGTTTGAGTCTCGTCCTGGATTCGAGCCAACACATTCAGACTGAGGTCTAATCGCCAGCATACAAAGTCAGTGAACTAACCACCTAACTGACGGTCTGACAATTGAAAAGAAGAGCCGTGTAAACTTACATTGTCAGAGTTATACACGTGATCTAGACTACTAGTTGAATATAATGTCCAGATGAAATGTCTCAAGTCCGCTAACACATAAGTCAAGCATGGGGGGACACGTGAAGAATATATCAAGCCTTGGGTTATCTAAGTAGACATGTCATCACTGTCTGTGTGTTATTGCGTGTAGTGGTGATCTGTCGCATCTCCGTCAGATACCGTGAGTGAATGTATCCTATAGCCACCAGGGGTTACGTTCATTGATGTAAAACGCCATGTTCGTATGTCGCCGTACTTTACATGTATATCTATGTTCACACAGGGTGACACATGTCTACATGTCACGATAGGCCAACAAACAGCATGAAACCAAAATTCAGTGAAACCACCTGTCATTATCAGAGTATCTGAAAATAGGGAAAACGTCAGAAAACGAGATAAATTCTTTACCCAAAAGGATCCAACTGTTAGCATCGCGGGTGAGGCAGTGGTGCAACCACGAGGGTCACATCAGCTCGCGGTAGTGTCTGGATGGTTGCCAAGGGACGATTGTTCCACTCTCCAGAAAGAGCATTGCTGAGTTCTTGTCAGCAGCGCGTTCACGTGCGTTGGATCGAGTGATCAAGCATGGGTCCACTGTGTGGACTATGGTCATCACTTCTAAGTAGACATCAATAACCGTGACAAGATTTGGTCGTGTGTTATCGGCAGTTAGGATGTCGTCCAGTCCGATTGCTCCTGCACACGGTGACATGCACAGAATGTCATCCCTGTAACATAATCCTACTGATCCCACCCTAAACCATCATCGCTGCTGTCTTTCAACAGATATCTCTGTATGTTTCAGTACCTTGTCCCCACGGATACTCGTCGTCCCCCAGTGGAGGTTGTGTTGAGTGCCCTGACGGTCAGTATCAGGACCAGCCCGGACAACTCTCCTGTAAGAGCTGTGGCAGCAATATGTACTCACTGACCCCACGGACCAGCAGAGCAAGATGTGTCAGTGAGTGCGATGTTCACCTGCTTGTATTTGAAAGAATACACAACTATTGAAGCTACCTGCCGTGACGGTGCTTCAGGTGTGAATTTGTTGTTGTGTTAACACTGCGGACTGTGTTGTTTCAGGTAAGTGTCGTCCTGGGTTCTATTCTGAAACAGGGCAGCAGCCATGTGATGGGTGCAACGAAGATACGTACTGGGTGAACGCCACTCATTGCCTACCATGTCCAGATGGAGGCTCCACCCTGTATGTAGAGGGCACCACCAGCATATCAGCGTGTAGAGGTAAGGTGTATTATTCTTATAGATACAGAGACGATGTGGTTGTGTCAAATGTAGAGACTGTGTGGTTGTGTCAGATGTAGAGACTGTGTGGTTGTGTCAGATGTAGAGACTGTGTGGTTGTGTCAGATGTAGAGACTGTGTGGTTGTGTCAGATGTAGGGACTGTGTGGTTGTGTTACATGTAGAGACTGTGTTGTTGTGTCTGATGTAGAGACTGTGTGTTGTGTCAGATGTAGAGACTGTGTTGTTGTGTCAGAAGTAGAGACTGTGTGATTGTGTCAGATGTAGAGACTGTGTGTTGTGTCAAATGTAGACACTATGTCGTTGTGTCAGATATAGAGACTGTGGTTGTGTCAGGTGTAGAGACTGTGTGGTTGTGTCAGATGTAGAGACTGTTTGGTTATGTCAGATGTAAAGGTTGTGTGGTTGTGTCAGACGTAGGGACTATGTGGTTGTGTCAGATGTAGAGACTGTGTGGGTATGTCAGATGAAGAGACTGTGTTGATGTATGCGATGTAGAGAATTTAATAATAATAATAGTTGGGATTTATAACTGCGCCTGTATCCGTGCATTTAATGCTCCCTCAAGGCACTACAAAAAAGGTAAATCTATGTACAATGTATACATGGCACTTCAAATAGAATGGAAAGCTATGGAGAAGTAATGAGTGTTTAGGAGGGACTTGAAAGAGTTAAGTGATTCGGCAAATTTGACGATCATGCGCTCCCCATTATAAAGCAGGATGCTGGGCACTATAAGGAGGTGTTGGGTTATCTTATTCTAGCGTTAAGTCGGGCTGGGGAAATTAGCGGAGGAAACGAATTTGATTTAGGCTGTAATTATGGAGTAATGTTATTATTCTATATTATTATAGGATATTTATATAGCGAAAATATCCACGCAACTAGTTTATGCTCAAGGTGCTTGTATATTTCCCTCTCGATCACTGGATATCAATCTCAACGGGTTCATCGTATTTTCAATCTCAACTCCCCGGGGATCATACAACTCTTGCAACCACTAGGCGCACCGAGTTCTTGCGGCTTTCACATCCTAGCGAGGTACCCATTCACAGCTGGGTGGACTGGGACAGATAGTTACAGTACTTTGTGCACGTTTACTTCACGTTGCTGTACCTGCAACTTGGTGTTCGCACGTATTCATGTGGCCACCATCTGGTCATTTACCAACGGATTCGTGGGTTCTTTTAAGTGCAAAGCAGGCTTGTGTACTACACACTAGGGGGTAATGTTCGGTTAAGAAGGCTTGGTTTGGGTGGTGTTATAAGAGATGTTTAAAGAATTGATTACCCGAAAGACTGAATGTGTGCCAGTAAAGGAATTGTGGGTGGTATTTACAAGTTGTGGAGTTTTTGTTTCTATTTTTCTACGTTTTTCTTTGAAAAAAACTATTATTGTTGCTCAGTTTGTCTATGTTATTTCCCAATAAGCGTTATGCCCGATTGAAGGACTGGTCACTGAGTTTTGAGTTGCGAACAAGTCTTCACAATCACACTTTGTAAAATAAAAGTACACAACGCAAAGTCCACGAAAGGTTGATTTAACATCTTGTACCTACGTCACACGTTAGTTTAACTCAGCTGGCCCTGGGCGTCTGTAGCTGCTGAGAACCACGCCTGTTATATTGTGTTACATACATACAGGGTGTGAAACACAGGCATAACCCACACAATCCTCACCCAACCCAATTATCTGACCTGAATGAACGTGAGATTGTTTTGCCGGTGTGACAAACATACCACGAAACGATATCTGCATGTTTTATCATCATCCCTTGTGCTACTCTATTGTGTTATTCGTCTGTTTCAGCACCGTGTCCCAGTGGTCAGTACTCCGTGACTGGCTACGCTCCCTGTACACCGTGTCCTCGCCATTTTTACCAAGACTCCAGAGCACAGACACAGTGTAAGGAGTGCGACTTAAACCAGACCACAGAACAGACAGGCTCAAAGACTCTTAGTGACTGTAAACCCGGAAGTAAGTCAACTCTTTCCTTCAAAGAAATTTTGATAGAGGATGTGACACAAACTAATGCTAAGCTATACATATAGACTAGTATGCTGAATACAAATGTGATTCTTTCTTCATCTACTTGTAAGAAATGGCAACATCGTATTACGATTATTTGAATAATGGATATTACACTTTCGAGATATTTCGTTCCTTTAATAAAGTTAATTGTTCGACAACTTTTCCTCCAGACACCCATCCAGCAAAAACAAAAACTTAAAGTGTAGGGTTCTTCTGTTTGTTTATGAAAATGTGCTATGATTTATCAGAAATGAGCTTCATGACCCTGGACTGTCCTCATATAACATACAATGTGACATCAACGACACCCACCACTTACAACATCGCCGACCAGATCACCCACAGCAGCGGAGCACTGACCTCTTCCCCAACAACCATCGTCAATTTGTCTAATGTGGGCACGTTCAATGACTACAGAGTCACGCTGCGCAACGACCAGGGATTTGAAAAGACTTGTGCCTTCCAAGTTCTGATCAAAGGTAAACTCCCATCTTTCTAACCTTTGTGCTTATGTTCGTTTATGGCCACTTAACCCTTATTGTTATGGAATAATTCCTGTCACAAGCAGTTTGAGTTTAAACCTAAGAATTCTCTTTGATTATGGCCCTGAACATGTTCATTATAGCAGAAACAATATACATACAGTTATACACATCAAATCTTGAAATACTATTCTTATTGAATTCACCTTTTGTTGAATTTTCGAGTGTTTTTATACGAACACAAATACGTCCAATTTTGCTCAACACTTATGTTGATGCTTTTAGACAAATGTGCTAAACACATTTACTGCTCGCTCATGTTGTTTAAGCTGGAAAATGTTTCCACGAGCTGACCAACAGTCTACAGAAAGCTGACGTTAATCGCTCCAGCAACAACGGCTACAGCATCCTCTCCTCTGTCGTCACCTGCAAAAATGGTTATGCCCTTGCCGACGGCTCCACAAGTCGTACATACAACTGTTCGGGAGAGAATCTCTGGTCACCATCTTTACCTCTCGAGGACTGTTTACGTAGGTGGACGGTTGCCAATGTAATCTTTATGGTACATGTAGTACCACTTGCAGGTTGCTGGTTGACACTGACAAGGCGTTATAACGCATATAACTGGTATGACTTTCCCAAGTCTCTCCTAATCACCCCAACTGTCAGCACCTCTCTCTCTTTCTCATACACTGTCTCTCACTCTTCTTTACCCCGTCTTTCTCTATCTGTTCTTACACACACATAAACAATAGATAGATTGTTTAGTCTCCGCTACTTTTTAATAGTATATATCAATATACGTTGCTGTACTTGTACTCCGTGAAGCCTACCACATCCTGTGTACATGTACATATGTATATTTCAACTGTTTGTACACTTTGGTACCACAGCCTCCTCCCATCACCGAGTACACGTACAAGGTCAGCCCTGAATCTGAAGTCCAGGGACCTGGTGAACGCGGACAGTGCATGCCGCAGCGACTTAACAAACCTTTACAACGATGTGATATCCCCCACAACATCCGGCATCAACAATCTGTGTCCGTTTCAGGGACAGCTGAACGCCAGATACCGCTTCAGTGTCGCCGAGGCCATCTTTGTTGGTGTTCCCGCTCTCTTTGATGTATGTACACATGTCTGCAGCTTTGTTCTGTACACAGGTATCGAGTATTGCCAGAGTATTTCCAGACAATTCCATAAACGTGGAGAAGCGAATTCATCTATTTCATTTTGTAATGAATAACCGATACCTCTTTTTACTTAGCTCTCACTTTTGAAACTTTGTATCAATATTCATATTTGCACTGGTATTGTCGAACCCTATGTTCCTTTCAGCATAAGGTGGAACTGACGCTTAAAGTGGAAAATTACGATGGACAGAACACAGGTCTTGAACTTTGCGCCGGCAATATCAACCTACAGAAGACAGTGTTGTTTGGGCTGGTAGCCGGAGAATGTAGCTTCACTGTGCAGGACAGTTCCCCAGGCGTTAATCTCACACGGTTCGGACAACCCTGTAGTGTCGGGTACCAGCTGAGAGACGTCGGAGGAAGCAAGAAGTGTCGTAAGTTTTCTGCTTGAGTGGGTTTTAAGTGTGTTGTCAGCTTGCTCTGTCAAGAAGTGTCGTAGGTTGCCTGCTTGATTGGGTTTAAGTGTGTTGTCAGCTTGCTCTGTCAAGAAGTGTCGTAAGTCGTCTGCTTGATTGGGTTTAAGTGTGTTGTCAGCTTGCTCTGTCAAGAAGTGTCGTAAGTTGTCTGCTTGAGTGGGTTTAAGTGTGTTGTCAGCTTGCTCTGTCTGCCTTCTGTTGATGTTCTTCCAGCAGTTGTGCCGTTAAGGAAACGTGGGTAGACGTTCAAGTATAAATCATAGTTACAATCTACCAACAGCAAACCACACCAATATTCTATCCTGGTGTATCTAAAGATCGATTGTTACGCAACTACGGAGACCTTAACACTGTGTGAAATGTGTTGCTTGACGCGGACAGTTGATACAGCTGTATATAGTGTAAATAGCATGTGATGTTTGGTGTTACACTTCCTCGGTACAGAGTGTAGTACCTTTTGAGGTTTGAGTCTCGTCCTGGACTCGAGCCAACACTTTCAGACTGAGGTCTAATCACCAGCATACAAAGTCAGTGAACTAACCACCTAACTGACGGTCTGACAATTGAAAAGAAGAGCCGTGTAAACTTACATTGTCAGAGTTATACACGTGATCTAGACTACTAGTTGAATATAATGTCCAGATGAAATGTCTCAAGTCCGCTAACACATAAGTAAAGCATGGGGGGACACGTGAAGAATATATCAAGCGTTGGGTTATCTAAGTGAACATGTCATCACTGTGTCTGCCATGTGTTATTGCGTGTAGTGGTGATCTGTCGCATCTCCGTCAGATACCGTGAGTGAATGTATCCTATAGCCACCAGGGGTTACGTTCATTGATGTAAAACGCCATGTTCGTATGTCGCCGTACTTTACATGTATATCTATGTTCACACAGGGTGACACATGTCTACATGTCACGATAGGCCAACAAGCAGCATGAAACCAAAATTCAGTGAAACCACCTGTCATTATCAGAGTATTGTATCTGAAAATAGGGAAAACGTCAGAAAACGAGATAAATTCTTTACCCAAAAGGATCCAACTGTTAGCATCATCGCGGGTGACGCAGTGGTGCAACCACGAGGGGTCACATCAGCTCGCGCAGTAGTGTCTGGGTGGTTGCCAAGGGACGATTGTTCCACTCTCCAGAAGAGCATTGCTGAGTTCTTGTCAGCAGCGCGTTCACGTGCGTTGGATCGAGTGATCAGCATGTGGGTCCACTGTGTGGACTATGGTCATCACTTCTAAGTAGACATCAATAACCGTGACAAGATTTGGTCGTGTTTATCGGCAGTTAGGATGTCGTCCAGTCCGATTGCTCCTGCACACGGTGACATGCACAGAATGTCATCCCTGTAACATAATCCTACTGATCCCACCCCCTAAACCATCATCGCTGCTGTCTTTCAAGCAGATCATCTCTGTATGTTTCAGTACCTTGTCCCCACGGATACTCGTCGTCCCCAGTGGAGGTTGTGTTGAGTGCCCTGACGGTCAGTATCAGGACCAGCCCGGACAACTCTCCTGTAAGAGCTGTGGCAGCAATATGTACTCACTGACCCACGGACCAGCAAGAGCAAGATGTGATGTCAGTGAGTGCGATGTTCACCTGCTTGTATTTGAAAGAATACACAACTATTGAAAGCTACCTGCCGTGACGGTGCTTCAGGTGTGAATTTGTTGTTGTGTTAACACTGCGGACTGTGTTGTTTCAGGTAAGTGTCGTCCTGGGTTCTATTCTGAAACAGGGCAGCAGCCATGTGATGGGTGCAACGAAGATACGTACTGGGTGAACGCCACTCGTTGCCTACCATGTCAGATGGAGGCTCCACCTGTATGTAGAGGGCACCACCAGCATATCAGCGTGTAGAGGTAAAGGTGTATTATTCTTATAGATACAGAGACGATGTGGTTTGTGTCAAATGTAGAGACTGTGTGGTTGTGTCAGATGTGCAGAGACTGTGTGGTTGTGTCTGTCAGATGTAGAGACTGTGTGGTTGTGTCGAATGTAGAGACTGTAGAGACTGTGTAGGTTGTGTGTGATGTGTTACATGATACTGTGTGGTTGTGTGTCACATGTAGAGACTGTGTGTTGTGTCAGATGTAGAGACTGTGTTGTTGTGTCAGATGTAGAGACTGTGTTGATTGTGTCCAGATGTAGTAGAGACTGTGTGGTTGTGTCAGATGTAGAGACTGTGTGTGTTGTGTCGTGATGTAGAGACTATGTGTTGTGTCAAATGTAGACACTATGTCGTTGTGTCAGATATAGAGACTGTGGTTGTGTCAGGTGTAGAGACTGTTTGGTTATGTCAGATGTAAAGGTTGTGTGGTTGTGTCAGACGTAGGGACTGTGTGGTTGTGTCAGATGTAGAGACGCTATTAATGGGTATGTCAGATGAAGAGACTGTGTTGATGTATGCGATGTAGAGAATTTAATAATAATAATAGTTGGGATTTATAACTGCGCCTGTATCCGTGCATTTAATGCTCCCTCAAGGCACTACAAAAAAGGTAAATCTATGTACAATGTATACATGGCACTTCAAATAGAATGGAAAGCTATGGAGAAGTAATGAGTGTTTAGGAGGGACTTGAAAGAGTTAAGTGATTCGGCAAATTGACGATCATGCGCTCCCCATTATAAAGCAGGATGCTGGGCACTATAAAGAGGTGTTGGGTTATCTTATTCTAGCGTTAAGTCGGGCTGGGGAAAATTAGCAGAGGAAACGAATTTGATTTAGGCTGTAATTATGGAGTAATGTTATTATTCTATATTATTATAGGATATTTATATAGCGAAAATATCCACGCAACTAGTTTATGCTCAAGGTGCTTGTATATTTCCCCCACTCGATCACTGGATATCAATCTCAACGGGTTCATCGTATTTTCAATCTCAACTCCCCGGGGATCATACAACTCTTGCAACCACTAGGCGCACCGAGTTCTTGCGGCTTTCACATCCTAGCGAGGTACCCATTCACAGCTGGGTGGACTGGGACACACACTCACAGTACTTTGTCCACGTTTACTTCACGTTGCTGTACCTGCAACTTGGTGTTCGTTCGCACGTATTCATGTAGCCACCATATGGTCATTTACCAACGGATTCGTGGGTTCTTTTAAGTGCAAAGCAGGCTTGTGTACTACACACTAGAGGGTAATGTTCGGTTAAGAAAGCTTGGTTTGGGTGGTGTTATAAGAGATGTTTAAAGAATTGATTACCCGAAAGACTGAATGTAACAGTAAAGGAGGTGTGGGTGGTATTTACAAGTTGTGGAGTTTTTTGTTTCTATTTTCTACGTTTTTCTTTGAAAAAAAGCTATTGTTGCTCCAGTTTGTCTATGTTATTTCCCAATAAGCGTTATGCCCGATTGAAAGACTGGTCACTGAGTTTTGAGTTGCGAACAAGTCAACACAAACACACCTTGTAAAATAAAGTACACAACAAGAAAAGTCCACGAAAGGTTGATTTAACATCTT